>NW_009647575.1:126886-132854 GCF_000708025.1 Charadrius vociferus
ACACAGTCCCTATCTCCTGAAGAGTGAGAATGTGAAGAGTGAGGATCAGGACCAACCACACACAAAAGAAGAAAAAGACGCATGTGGTACCATGAGGTACTTTCCGAAGTAGGACACATATCAATGATGAGCGTACAGTTTGCCTTCCAAAACTTGCTTCGCTGCTGTGTTTCGTGGCCAGTGATGCATGACAAGCGCTCTCGTGCCTGTGTTGTGCTTGTATTGCGTGCAGGGAGAGCTGAAAAGTGGCAGCTCCTGATGGCGCAGCAAGCCTGGAGCCCTTCCAAGCACAGGCTGTTTTGCACGAGCAAGAACCCCTGGGGACATGGAGCCATGGGAAGAGCAGAGCTCGCTCCTGCTCCAAACCTGCAATGGGCAAGAGAGCCCGAGAGAGACAGGGCACAAGTGGTGCCTTGGAGGTGCAAGAGCAGAAGCAAGAAGGGAGCTGAAAGGGCACAGAGGAGCCCTGACAAGAGGCTGTGCTCAAGAGAACAAGAAGCCACCCCCGGGGTCACCTTGGGAGTCTAGAAAGCTTTCTCGCCCTGGATTCGGGGCACGAGGGCCACCTTCGTGGAGCAGGAGCAGCAGGCACCTAGCCAAAACGGACCAGAGGAGCCCTGGCAAGAGGCCATGCTCAGTGCTGCAGAGGAAGGCAGAACACACCAGGGGACTGGCACCAATCTGCCTCTGGGGAAAATTCCTTCCTGGCTCCACAGGGGATGAGGACAGCAAGCTCTGCAGTGCTCCTCCAGAAGGTATTCCCTTGGTCTTGCCACTGCCATCCAGCTGAAAAGGATTTCCATCTATCAGATATGCTTCGAACATGGCCTCATACAAGGTCCAGTCTTCCCCCCCCAGCCCTGCCAAGTAATTCCATCATCTCCTCAAGGACTTCCTCTCAAATGTCTCCAGGCTGCCCCCAGGCCAATTACGGCAGCAGGACACAGGAGGATGCTCGCTTTATTCTGCTTCAGGGCACTGTGACTACTGCATTGCTGGGTGGCAGCATTGTTAGATGGGGGTGACGGGGTGTCCCCTGCACAGCCCTGCCTGCTGCCTCTCTGCCCAGCATCCTTTGGAGAAAGGCCTTGGGGTGCTAGCCCTGTGGCAGTCCCTGTGCCCAGGGGACTGTCCCTGCCCTTGGTGGCCACACACTGGGCACAACTGCTGGGCATCCCTGATACATCCTCTGCCACTCGGCTCCCAAGGACAAATCTCGTGCTGTTACTCTTCTCTCAGGCCATGGCACAATCAACCCTGCAGCCCAGAGACCACCCCTATTAGCCATTCCCTCTCCATGCCACACCAATGTCCATGAGGCTCTCATTTGCCTTGTTCTGCAAGTTCGAGGACCATGACTGTGGGAACAGTGACTTTCCATTTGTGGACAGTGAAATGTTAAGGGACCAGTATCAGTTGAATGTTCATAACTCCATGTGGCCTGATGGGATTCACCCCAGAGTACTGAAGGAGCTAGCAGGAGTTATTTCAGCACCCCTCTCAATCATCTCAAAAAGATCTTGGGAATCTGGAGAGGTCCCTGCTGACTGGAAGCTCACCAACCTTATTCCAATTTACAAGAAGGGCATCCAGGAAACTACAGACCTGTTAGTCCAACCTCAGTTCCTGGAAAAAAGTTATGCAGAAGGTCATATTGAAGGCATTTAAAGAATAGTGCAATGATCAGGCACAGTCAACACGGGTTCACAAAGGGAAAGTCCCGTCTAACTTACTAACCTTCTACAATAAGGTCACCTGCCTAGTGGATGAAGGGAAGGCAGTGGATCTAGTTTTTCTAGATTTTAGTAAGGCTTTTGGTACTGTCCCTCACAGCATCCCCCTGGACAAGTTGTCCAGCTGTGGGATGAGCAGGTACACAGTGCACTGGGTGAGGAACTGGCTGAACGGCAGGGCTCAAGGGTTGTAGTGAATGGGGCTACATCTGGCTGGCAACTGGTCACCAACAGTGTTCCTCAGGGCTCAATTCTAGGGCCAAGTCTGTTCAATATTTTTATCAATGATCTGGATGCAGGAGTTGAATGCACTCTTGCATCAGCAAGTTTGCTGATGATACTAAACTGGGAGGTGCTGTTGACTCTCTCGAGGGACAAGAGCTTTGCAGACAGACCTGGATAGACTGGAGCATTGGGGTTTGATTAACGGGATGAAATTTAACAAGCCGAAATTCCGATTCTGCACCGAGGATGGAATAGTGCCGGGTACAAGTCTAAACTGGGAGATGAGCAGCTGGAGTGAAGCCCTGCAGAAAGGGGTCTGGAGGTGCTGGTTGACAGGAGGCTCAACAGGAGCCAGCAGTGTGCCCTGGCAGCCAAGACAGCAAACCACATCCTGGGGTGCACCAAACACAGCACAACCAGCCAGTCCAAAGAGGTTATTATCCCACAGTATTTAGCACTGGTGCTGCCTCACCTCGAGTATTGTGTGCAGTTCTGGGCCCCACAATTAAGAAGGTTGTTAAGGTACTTGAAACGTGTCCAGAGGAGGCCACCAAAGCTGGTGAAGGGGCTGGAAGGCATGTCCTCTCAGGAGTGGCTGAGGACTCGGGGTTTGTCTAATTCAGAGAGAAGGAGGCTGAGGGGTGACCTCACTGCTGTCTAAGACTTCCTGAGGAGGGGGAGTGGAGAGGGAGGTGCTGATCTCCCCTCCCTGGGATCCAGTGCCAGGATGCATGGGAATGGCTCAAAGATGCATCCATCAGGGGAGGTTTAGACTGGACATAAGGAAACATTTCTTTACTGAGAGGATGGTCAAAGCCTGGAACAGGCTTCCTGGAGAGGTGGACAGTATTTCTTTCCTGTCAGTGTTTAAGAGGCATTCGGACAACACCCTTACTGCCCTGCTTTAATTTTTCATCAGCCCTGAAGTGGTCAGGCAGTTTGAGCTAGGTGATCATTATAGGTCCCTTTCGGCTGAACTATGCCACTCTATCCACCTAGCGGTGTTGACTTACAAAGGGGAGGACAGGGAGATCACAAGCGTTATAAGTTGGGCTATCAGCTTAAATTCAAATTTCCAGAGGAACCAAGGGATATAAGCTCAGCCTTTTCATCCAAGTAATCTTGTCCTCAGAACTGACGCAGCCAACCTCGGTTACCAATTGATCTGTTCCGGTTTCAGTATAAACAGACACTTAAACACATCAGTGTTTCATCTGCGACTGGGACTAAGTTGCTCTGACGCTTTTAAAAGTTGAATCCAGATTCTTCAGATGACTGTTGGCAACTTCCAGCAGATGCTGCAAGCTCAGCATGTCCACGCTTCCTGAATTTTGCGAGGAAAGTCATTGAAGAAATGCAGTGAAGAACAGTGTAATTTAGTAGATGCTCATTAATTCAAAATCAGGGTGCCAGGGCACACATGCTACCACCAAAAGTACCATCTCCTGGATGATGTAAAAAAATGGAGTGACCAATTAGTATTTCTAGTTCTTTGAAGTCCTGTTTCATTTTGAGTACTAGCCTGGTCCAGCCTGTCTTGGACAATTGCATTCTTCCCCTCATTAGCACTTCAATATGATTAAATGCATGATTTCTTACTTTCTTTAGCTTTACACTGTTTTTTAATGTCATTTGCCATATCAAGCCATTTACACGTTTACCTCACCCATTTCCGCAGTGTAGAGTAATCTAAATATTTATGGAATCTTACAAGAAAAAACATAACATTATTGACGTTATCAAGTCTGCTCTACCACAGATGGATAATTGCTTTTGTTTAAACTAGGAAAATAGCATCAAAGGACACATTCATGTAACTCTCAAGTTTAACACTTCTAATGCAAGACAGATTTGCACAACATGAGATTTTTTCACGTCAGTCATTTAGCTTTTGTCATATAAGTAGTGACTAGATGACACACATGTATATAGGCACATGCACTACCTACACCGTACAACTAAAATTTCTCCCAGACCGCAAGGAGATGAAGATAATGATAACATCATTAGAAAAATAGTTTCCAAAGATGAAGGTTTATGTTTTACATGTATAAAAAACATGGGAGTGGCTGTTACATCAATAACAAATAATAGAAAACTATGTATAAATGCAATTGACTATAGGGACACATTAAGTAAACTGAATATATACCAATACAAACAACAAGATAAAACAACTCAGAATGTATTTTAAAATCTGTAAGCCAGTGTGATGTTACACACCTGTCATAATGCTATCCTATTCACACTATCAGAAGTCAGATAAATCAGACTTAACTCCTAGATACAATTTACTTGTCATCGAGTACCCAAAGCAAACAAACAAAAAAACCCAATCATTCTGTAACATTCCCATTTGGGGGTTGTTTTTTCTTCTTTTTTTTTTTTTTTTAAGTAAAGTTTATAAAAAATAATGAAGGCTTTTCTGTTGTATAACTGTAAAGTAACTCAAAGCTAACCAGAAGCGTAGGCACGAGAGAATAGATGCACACAGCTCATGCAGTAACTACACAAGCATGAAGAGGAAAGGGATACAGAGCTACGTGGTACAGTGACCTACTCTGTGTCAGGCCCCTAACAGCTTTCATTCCCTGTAAATAAGTTATGTTTAGGCCCACCGACATGAGAAACAACCAGCACAGATGCCACAATGAGGCCAAAATTGCCAGATGCCCGACTGCAATACATGCAGATCAAACCAGACAAATTTTCACCTTGTTAGCGTGGCTGATCGCTGCAGCAAAGGCAGAGCAGCCCAGCTGTCAGAGCCCACCAGCATCCCCAGTTTGCTCCCAAGGCACCCGTTGGGTTCAAGGCGGCTACCCTGGGGCTGGTGCATGAGCACTTTTTGCCATGACACCAGGATCTTAGGTACTCAGATTAAGATGTGCTCTGGTAAGCCTGCACGATTCTGCAAATAAGGCCTTCCATGTTTGAACAGACACACCTGGAAGAAGTACCTGTGATTTAAAGCTTAGAACAATGCTTTACCGGACAACTAACAACACTAACAGAACAAAAGGAAATTAATGGTATTTTTAGGCCTCTACTCCAACTACCAATCTAGCTCAACTCACACCATAAAGTCATCAGATCTCAAACTATTAAAGAGTATATAATGTGTTTTACTCAAACAGTTGCAGTCCAAACCTCCAAGAATGGAAATGCATCACCACTTTGGTATTGACCTTGTGAGCTAGATAGGAGTACCTGAAAGGGAAAATCCATCATTTGCCTGTGACAGCCTCAACTATTAGATTCTTAAAGAATGGCATGATTACATACAAGACTTCACTACATATTAATTGTTGCAATTTTTATTCTTTTAGAGCTGCACACTGTTCAGTGTGTGGCAAAAAGGAAGCAGGGATTTATAGGCAGTGAAGTATGAGAAATAGCCGTCATAAAATAATCTCTTATAATTCTCCAGAGCCCTACTACACAGGGCATGTAAGAACACAGGATACATGCTAGAGGAGTACAAAGGTTTTATTAGCCCTCAAAAAAGATGACTTGCGATGCTTGTTGACACCTATGCCTCCCAAATTCATGCTGAGAACAGCTTTATAACAAACCATACTAATAGCAGATACAGGCACTATATATAGTCATAGACAAGTGCTCTTCTGCTTGGTTTAATGTCAGTATCTATGGTCCTGTTCTGAGACGCCCAACAACTACACAGGAATGGCTTATGCGGAACGTTTATACCTATCAGCTTTTACTAGTGAAGATGAACAAAATAAACAATGGCCAACAAGGCCCCTATTTTTTATCAGAAACTCCTGCGAATTCTCCCTGACTTTGCCAGTTGTTCATTTCCAGGCTACAGTAACGTAAGAATCGGCGCCGAGCTTTCCAAGCAACGCGCACCACCAGCTGCACAGCGATTTGGCCAGCTGCGTGACATTTTGAGCAGCTCCCCAAAACTGAAGCTGCGGCTAATGAAGGGGTGGGCCACCTCCACCACCACCCTCCCTGGCCTTCTGTCACACCAAAAAGGGGGGGGG
>NW_009647575.1:134158-160571 GCF_000708025.1 Charadrius vociferus
ATTCCTCCAGGTAATAAAAAACATCGAGAGAGGCAACGGAGGACGAAGATTTCCAGAAGCCGCCCTGATGGCTGTGTCCGCTAGCGGGACAAGTCGTGTCATCGTCCCCCCCGTCCCCCCCCAATACAGCCAAGAGAGCGTGAGGCACCCACTTCTTCCCCTAGAAATTTCCACCATGCCGGAGTCACTCCCGGTTTCCGAGCTCTTTTGACGCCTTTTCCATCTGGTTTGGGGGCTACAGCGTGGTCACCCTTTCAGCACGGTAGTCAGGCACTGCGGTCGGGCGACCTGCAGCCCTGGCTGGGCCCGAGCGGGGCTCGTTCCTCCTGTCCCATCACTCTCAGCATCCTCCTCCTGTCCCATCGCTCGCTCCTATCTCGGTGTAGAAGCCAACAGCACTAAGCCGGCTCCAGGCTGGTTTCAGGTTTTTGATCCCATTCCTGAAATTACAGCTTACAGCCAAAATTTGAGTTGGCAGTCGCCAACAAAACTCTCCATCCTCCCTTGACAGTCAGGCACCCCAAAATCTTTCAAATACAGCATAGCTCAGCACTGGTCACTCAAGGTTAGCAAAGTCAGCCTCCACAGGTACCGTGGGCCCAAATTTGCTTCTGGCACTTACTTCTGCTGCTTGGCCAAGCATGGAGTTCCCTGATCTGGAGAGTAGAAACCCAGAGGCAAACACCATGAAGCGATACAAAGCGGAACACTGGAGCTCCAGGCGCTGAGCCTGCGCCTGTGTTCTTCTATATGGAGCTGTTCTATGTTTCTAATACTTTTCATTGATGTATTGGATTGGTACACAACACAAGCCAGAAGGTCTTGTACCTGCCAAAAGAAAACGTCTCGTACACTTGGTAGTGAATCCGGCTATGGTTCCTGAGACCTTGTGTTTCTGACGTCTGTCCAGACCCAGACCTGCATGACACATTTTCCTGTAGTATTAGGAAGCAGATTTAACATACCAACTGCAGCAGTAACAATGTTGATTAAGAAATTGTGACCTATATAAAGGCAGGCGCTTACTTATTTCTCACATAAGCATATTTAAAAATTAAAAATAAAAACCACACAAAATAAAAACCACACAAAAAAAAACAGAAAAAAAACAAAAGCAGAAAAACAAAGAAAACACATCATAGCAACCAAGGAAACTATTTTATCCAAAAGATCACAGGCAGTCTCCTATAATACTGTTAGGTTGGTGAAAGATCAAAACAAAATCCCAGTGTGCACAGGGCTCCCAAATTCTTTGAAGCAATTTTTCACATCTCCTTCAGGGTTTCTCTTCCTGGCCAGTTTGGCATCTGATTCCAAAAGGATCACACCACTTTAATAATAAAAAAATAATGAAAAGCTGTGGTCTTAACTTTGATCACTCGTGCGTTTTCCTCACCAAAGGATAACCAAAGTAGCTCATATCAGCAGCACAGAGTGAATTCAGTTGCATTTGGGCTATTGCAGGGAGGGAGGACAGTCTCCCATGCCTTTTTGTCCCCAGTTGTCTGATCTAATGACAGCAGATCCCTCACTGCCAAGCCCGAAAATGCTTTTTCATGCTGGTGGATGAGAAGCGTGAAGATGTGTGGGCTGTACTCAGTCATACAGCCGCTCTCTTCCTCCTCAGTCAGTCGACCTGTGCTGGCTTTGCCCCATTTAACGGCCTTGGACAACAGCCAGAAATGGCTTTTGCACTGGCCAGTTTATCAATGCGCATGTTGCTCTCCATCAGCTAGATTTTGGAAAGTAATTATCAGCAAACAATCAGGCTGATGTCCCTATACTCCCTGTCTGTCGCATGTAACATTTATTGTTATTCTCTTCTAAGAGAAAACTTTCCTATTAAAATGTATTTTAAAGAAAATGTCTTTCTCTGTGTTGCTGATATCTTAGTCTGAAATAGATGATGTTTAAAAATGAAGAATCATTTATCACAATTTACCCTGCTTCTTTTCTACTTATACTTGTTGTGTTATCATTTATTTGTTGTTATTTTAAAATGAGATTTCACTTCAGTTTCACTCTCAAATAGCAGGGATGATCAGTCATTCACAGAAAAATGCTTCTGATGGAGTGGTAATTTTTGAACATAAAATTTCCAAAGGGAAGGGAGAAGCTAAGTATTACCACTACTGCTACATCTCCACTTTTGCTGGGTGACGACCCCTGTGCACCCACAATGTTAGTCAGCAAAAGAAGAAATCTGCATCTCTTTTGACTCATCAACAGCATAGTTTCTCATCACACATTTTGGCTTTTCTGAGCACTCTTTACTCATGTAAAGCAATAAAATGAGAAGACACTGGTCCATAGGAGTCCAATTTACAATATCAATAGGAGAAAAAAATGGGTGCCTTGCAGCCATCTCCACTTCAATGATAATTCCAATATAGATATCAACTGCTTAGGAGTAACACAGCAGCTTTCACCTCACAGAGCTCTACAAACAGCGGCGTACAGAGACTTACAACTCACACCCCAGACACGGCAGATAAAAGACATCCCCATCATAGCACACCCCTTTAATAGTCACTGCAGTGACAAGTTGGAGTGGGAAATGAAGATTATTCAAATGAAGCTGCAGGACAGCCCAGGAGCTGAAATCGCACTATAATTGTGCATTTGGGGAGGCAGAATGTATGGACCCAAATTCAATTCCAGTCGAGACAAACAGATTAGCAATCATAGGAAAGCAACCTTAGAAGGTAAACTATTTCAGGTGTTCAGGACCTGAATTTTAAATCTCCTTTTACAGACGACAGCTTGCAGTTTAGGTCAGCATATAATGGGCAGTAAAAGACTAGCTAAATTATCAGGGCAATTTTGGTAGGTCTCACTGCTCTTTGGATGTGGGTCACAGAGAGGAGAGCTGCCTGTCAGAATCACAAGACAAGGAAAGTAAGGAATACACTGGAAAATACACGTCAAAAGAAAGAATGTTTTCATAAAATAAATGTGGTGCCAAACCCTATAAAAATCTGGTCCAGAGGAAATTTTCAGTAAACATCTGAAATTAAAAAACATACATGTTCTGTATTTAAAGACTTGGACATTTATTTTTAATTAAAATTCTTCTTATTAAAGTAAAATACAGATTTTATTTTATTTTTTTTACATTTTCCTTCACTGCCCTAACTTCACACTAACACCTCTCCCTCAGTCATTAACGTGCTAACATATGTTGAACCTGTACTTATGTTCTGGCACAGAATACTAGTTCCATCACTGGGAATCATTTTATCTGAAAGGTGCCCTCTGATTTCAGCTTCATTATTTGAATGATATATGTACCTCTGGTTTCACAGAGGTACATACAGACAGGCACTGGCCTCGCTTTGCTCGCCTGGAGGTCTGCCCTGCCACTGACTTCAGTCAGCAAACAGCTGGGTCAACACCCCAGCCTCTAAACCCCCCCAAAATGAGCCTTATGTGGGAAAGCGGCGCTAACGAGGGGCCTGCAGAGCTCGCTCACAGAATGAGCACCAGCGATGCTTCTGTAGGAAAGCTGCTCCTGGGTAGCACCCATGGGACATGGATGTCTGTGCTGGACTTCTGCATTGGGAAGGTGTGTTCCTTCACCCCTCCGAGTCCTTCTCCCTGAAAAAGAAGGAATTAGAGAAGTGAGCTTCAAATACGCACAAAATCTATGCTAGAGAGAGAATACCTGGAATTATTGTGGCCTTTGGGTGAATCTTTCCAGTTTTGAAGCTGCGCAAGTAGATAAGAAGACATGACAACAGATCCAAATTTCTTTCAGGTTAGCAGGTGGGGGTAGGAGTGAGTAATTAAGCATCACTTAGTTAATACTAGGCATTTTTACTTTTTACACAGTTGGAGCATGAATAAAATACGTACTTGAGTAAAAGACAAGGGTGATGAGAAGGACAAGCTTTCTTGAGATCCGAGAATGAGTTTCTGCATGGCCAGGGCTGAAGGGATCCACAGCTCCTTTCCCCCGTGTGGATAACTGCCAACCCGGACCCATCGCAAAAGGGGCTGCACAAAGAAATTGACTTAAAGCTGTATCGTTTAGGCAGTGACTGTATCTTGAGAGGCTGAGTATACGGTACCAATTCCAGCATTTGGAATGACTGCTGAACAGCATACTCATGCTTTGGTTGGCCTCATCCTGATATGTCAGATTTTAAATTAAAAACACAGGGAACAGTACAGAAGATGAATTTCAGAGAATCACGCTGACAACATATGAACTTTACCACCATACGAGCTTTCCCACCGAAGTAGAAAAACTCCCATAACACAGTTAAAAAAAAAAAAAAGGCTTCCAAACTTAGACTTTTAGGAAGCTTGTAAATATGTACATTTTCTGAGAAGTACCAACCACTCTTAGCCAAAATTCGGGCTCCCTTACTCTATCTGAGGTCACCATTCAGAGGTCATTGAAAATTGCTTTTGAAAAATCTGAGCATAGATGTGCTTGACACATTTCATGTTCTCAGTCAGAAGGTCACAGGACAGAACCAGAAATATCTGCCCATTTAACTGGCAGCTACAAAAGAAAGAAAGGCTTTCTGTAGGACATCCTTTGGATGTCTCCTGGAAGAAAAGCCAACCTCTTTGCTTAAAAAGTGTATTCTTCCTCCTGCAATTTTCCATACCCCTCTTCTTTCCCATCAAATATATTTATGATATTCCTAGTATTTACAGTAAGAATCTAGAAAATCGCACCTTTTGATTGCATAACAATAAAAATGAATATTGCGACACTTAATCTCTCTGGTTTTTCTTTCTTTTTGAAGCCATCCCACTGCAATCTTGCCTTCATAGGGGAATTCCTCACCAGTAGCGAGTTCCTCTCACAAGTTAGGCACTTGTAAGGGGAACAGCTGCATGACATCAATTTGATTCCATAAATGACTCGTTCCTCATGAATTGGCTGATAATGGCATTATGAGCACGTATAGCATCATCTAGCCGCTCCATTTTTATTCCCGGTGCTAATGCACATTTACCCAGTGCTGTTGCCTCCACCGTTCGTGTGGCCTAGGAGGAAATGTTTAAAATTTGGAGAAAGATAACTAGCCGAAACTACTCTGATTGATTGAGTGTGCCCCTAATTTAGAAAGACCATGAAATGCAAGGTAATATATACATGCAAAATAAGAAATACATTTATTTTATTACAAAGGCCATAGGATTTGTTTTTCTTCAAGAAGACAGATGTATGTAAGCCATTGTGGACTAATTGTGCTGGTTTAATATCCGACATAGCGTTTTCTAAAGATCGGTAGAATTTTCCACCTAGTCACCTGGAGATGGGCTATGGAGTTTGGAAGCCTCCTCCTCTGCAGCAGATCTTGTCTTGTCACTCACTGATTTCAAGGTAGCAGTAACAATTTAAAGCAACCAGCGGTCTGCTTCCAGGGGTACAGAAGATGGTCTGAAAGAGGAACACTGCACAGCTGTTGCTAGTAGCCTTAGACCCACCAGGCATGTCCTAAAAAGCCAGAGTCGGCAGGGAATGGTGTGACCTCTGGCCACAGGAGAGGCACTTTAATAATGGAAACTAGAGACCATAGCAAAGGATGAATCCAAACTTCAAAAAGGCACCCCCCCCTCGAGACTTCAGCAGCTGTTGCTTTAAATTGTGGAGTCTAAGGTCAGGTTTTAAACCTATGGACTCTCTGAGGATACCCTTAGCTTTTCATTATCAAGGAATCTTAAGATCTTTTCTCCACTCTTCTTTCTTAATACATGGTTTGTTCTTAATTAAGCTAGATTGGTCCTGACTTCTTTTCAGTTTCTTTCCATAATCCATAAATTGTTCCAAGGTATCCCAAACCCATCTACGTTAGAGCTTTGGGAATGCCAGCACTTGTCTCATCAAAATTAGTAAGAGCAGCACACTGAAAATTTGCAACACACATTTCTATTTGCAGGAAGAAAATCTCGTTTACAATGGATCCAGTTATATTATTATTCAATCCAAAGGTGTCCTGGACAGATGCAGGGGAAAGCACTCCCTGGAGTGAATTAAAGCAATTCTACCTGTAAATGGCCTGACTGGGCCAAGAGATAGTTATTTAGCTGGCTGTAGTGTGTTCTTCAGCGTAGTTGAAAAGTTGGGTTCCAGGTTTGTTTACTTAGTAATTGATTTTTTCCAGAAATATCTCTGCAGCATTTAAAAGAATACTATAAGCAAACAACAGGAATTGGAGACAAGTTAGCCTGTGCATCCAGATCCTGGCATAACTTTTTTTGGCCCTTATCCAGACTCCGCTTCTGATCCGTATCACGTTATTACAGATGTAAGCATGATAATAAACACTCCACTCATCTAGCAACTATCTCTGGAAGGAGATTTTTTTGAACTATTTCAATCATTAGATGAAAAGACACTTTGGATGCTAACAGTTGCTCTAACAGTCACTATAGGAACCAAACTCCGTAACTGTTGCAGGCTTCCTAGTCCTTGGCATGTGAGACAGTGATTTTTCTCACACTGTGGGGGAAAAAAAAAAAAGTCTTTAGCTAATAATGTTATGCTAGTCTTAATTTAGAAGCGTCTTTTTGCAGCTTTTTGCATCTTTTATCAGAGACAGCCTTGGTAAAAGTTAAAGTTATACATAATCCAAATTAAATTTTAACACCTTCTCCCTTCCCTTTCCCCTCTTCAAAACGGTATTGAGAAATGTTCACACATTGCTACTCTTCTCCCTGTTGTATCTCAGAAACGGCACGCAGCAAGACAAGAGAGGTAACTACACAATAATGGTATCTTCTAACTTCTCCTAAAACCAGGGCTTTTAGAAGGAAAAGCTTTTAGTAAATATTAATCACAAATGAATTAATGAGTATTACATATCATTTACATTTTAAAAACCCGCAAATGCCTTTAGATGGACACATCTTGTATAATCAATAATGAATGCATTGCTCTGTAGAGAGAGGTCATGGACTTCATATACTTCTCTGTATTCCCTGAACACCTGTAAAACAGGGATATAAAATAGAATCTGTCATACTAAGGAAAATGAGGAACAGGGTCAGAGAGCAGACTGAAAGCTCAGGCCCCTTGGTGCTGTACTAGAATAAAGATTTTCAGTGGATGGGGCAAGGATTTGCAGAAAAGGCATGAATAGAACCTGGTGGAGCATATTTTTCACTGTGCACTGATTTCTCTTCACCTCATCGCTCAAAACCAACATTTTCAGGTACCCTCCTACTTTTCTTTTGAAGCAAAAGATCTAGTTATGCCCCCTTCAACGTCAAGGGAAGAAATTCTAATCAAGGTTAATGGAATAGTAGATAAGCATTAAATAAATTTAAGAGTGTTAGTAGAGTAAGTGCAGGTGTCAATAGTTTCACTATGCCAGAGCTGACATGCACCTTAACAAGGAGCTCAAAGGGGCTGCTGAGAAATGGTGCGGAGGCACGGGTCAAAGCAGTGATACACACAAAGCTAATTATTTCAGTATAGTTGATATCTACCCGTGAACAAATCTTTGAAGCCTCCACTGCTTCTGTATGTCAAGCGTGAAACAAGTTTCTTCTGATCCTTCACGCCTGCAAAAAAACCCCTTTTTCCTGTTAGCCAGTATCTGCTAAAATGCTTCTAAAATAATAATAATAAAAAAAAAAAACAACCCAAGATTAAACAATATGGGCATTTTTTGGGAAGGAAGAAGAGGAGTCTTTTTGGAAAGTCTTTTTTTCTCATCGCACCATCCCACACTTTGTCTCACCCCACACTTTGTCTCACCCTACCTCGCCAGCAGCAAGGACAGCTGAAGCTCTCCTTGTCTGGGGCTCTACCTCGCAGATGGAAGTCCAACTCTGTGCCTGACCCTGCCACGACACCTGTAGGAGCAGACCCACAGCATGAGCAGGCATGCAATTTCTGCCCCTTCAGTTTAACTCCCAGGGAAGAAATGAGGTGAAAAACTGAAGAGGAGATGGCATGATGTCTCAAGGGTTCACGGGGAGGCTACTAGTTTGCTTCATGAAGACCACACCTATTAACCTTTCATATTGATTTTTCCCTCTCATAATCTCTTCATCCCTTGTCAAAAAGACTAGGGTGCCAGCAGACTCAGATTTTCCTTCCAGTACCTAAAGGGGGCCTACAGGAGAGCTGGGGAAGGACTTTTTACTCAGGCATGTAGGGATAGGATGAGGGGGAATGGCTGGAAGAGGGCAGGTTTAGATTAAACATTAGGAAGAAGTTTTTCACTTTAAGGGTGGTGAGGCACTGGAACAGGTTGCCCAGGGAAGTTGTGGATGCCCCATCCCTGGAGGTGTTCAAGGCCAGGGTGGATGAGGCTTTGAGCAACCTGGTCGAGGGGGAGGTGTCCCTGCTCATGGCAGGGGGGTTGGAACTCAATGATCTTCAAGGTCCCTTCCAACCTAAACCATTCTATGATTCTATGATTTCTGAGGCAATAAAGGAAAGTCAAGTGATTCCTGTGCCTGGCTGCACATTTTTTGGTCTATTTGCAGGATTTCACTGGGACTGTGGGGAAGTAAGGTCCATCTGATGCCAGAAGACTCCCTCATGGCCTCCACTGTAGCCCTGTAGACAGCCGTGCTGGGGTGTGGGCTGCTGCAAAGGCATTCCCGAGCTCTGCTGGGGCAGCCCTGTGTGGGCAGGCATCTACTGCAAAGCCAGGAATGACTGCTGCCACCCACTGCAGACTAACTGCCCTCTAGCCCGGTGCTCACAGCGCTCTCATGGGATCTCGTCAATGCTTATAAATATCTAAAGGGCGAGACTCAAGAGCATAGGGCAAGACTCTCTTCAGTGGTGCCTGGTGACAGGGCAAGGGGCAGCAGACACAAACTGGAACACAGGAAATTTCGTCTCAACATGAGGAAAAACTTCTTTACTTTGAGGGTGACAGAGGACTGGCACAGGCTGCCCAGAGAGGTTGTAGAGTCTCCTTCTCTGGAGATACTCAAAACCCACGTGGATGCGTTCCTCTCCAACCTGCTGTACATGAACCTGCTTTGGCAGGGGAGGGTTGGACTAGATGATGGCCAAAGGTCCTTTCCAACCCTTACCATTCTGTGATCTGAGAGACGAGGCTTTAAGCGAGGCCCAAATTCTATGTCTCCCTTTGCAGAGTAGATGCTCTAAACGCCAGACTATTACTAGACAAGTGGGTGGTAACAATCTCACCTCCTACCCTTCCCACACAGAGAAGAAAAATAAGAAAAATCATGATTTAAGGCGTCAGGCGCCGAGTCCCGGTTTCAGAAAGACGCCGAGCTACACCTACATTCACATGAGAAAAACATCCCTGTCTTCAGCGTTTCACAGCAACTGGCAGAGGTGTGCCTGCAGTCGGAGTCGCTCCGAGGAGCCCGTTTGCAATCCTCCTCCACAGGTTGCGGCCACGCTTGAGGCAAGGGCTGGTTTTGATACATCCCAGCTGCACAGCTCAGGCTCAGGATCTTGAGACAACGGCTGAGACGTGAGGAGACGCTGTGAGAAAGCACATCGGCTAAAGCCACGCGAAGTGTGGAAAATAAAACAGCAGGCAGAGACATGTTTGTTGAGACTGGGATAGACAGCAAATTGAGGGAATTTCACGAAAAAAAAAAAACCCACTTGTGACCAGAAAAGGTATTAAAATATACGGGAAGAACAAGGACTTGGAAGAGCAATGTGAAGGTTCAGCCCCATTGCAAGGAGGGATGGAGGCCAGTCCTTGGTCTGACACGACTCATCCAGTGCCTTGTTGGAGTGGTGGCATATTAGCTCAGCAACTCACCAGTCTCAGCTGTTAGACAGCAGTGAACTGCTTTGCAACTGTATGTATGATATACTGTGTAAACCCTGCTATTAGTCTCCATCCGCTCATGGCAGGAGTTGCCTGAACAAAGTGACTGAGGGAGTGTGGGTTGCATAATTAACGAGCCTTTTCTCCCTCTTCCACTCCTCAGAGCTCAGGAAACTTTGCAAACTATCTCAGCCCCTCTAGACCCAAGTTTGCAATGCAGCGTAGGCTTCGCAGGACTGAGCTGCTGAGCTTTTTATTTGCATCTAGACCTAATGACCTAGGTAGGAGAAGAAAGGTGATGGTGACATATGGAGATGCAAGGGTGAGCAGGGAGCAATGGGACGTGATAAAGAGGAGCAGAAGCAGACTGAACCAGATTGGTATAGTTTAGATGTGAAAAGATATTTTAAGTCATGCTTTATAGTACATGACTCATCAAAATATTGCTTAACATGTAGAGTTTACATGACACATTTTCACATGCTTTGAGATATAACTCAAAACCTTGATCCAAAAGAGCAGTGCTGCCAATTCCTGGGCTCCAAAATTAGTCTGCAGATGTCAGAAGGGCAGTAAGATGGGATCATTCAACAGCAGGAACCACAAGACCACTCTGCTGACATCATCTTTTGCAACATTCATTACCTTGAAAAACTCCCCGATATAAAGAATTTGGAAAAGGTAAACAGCACTCAGCAAGAGAGAGGAAGAAGTTGTCTGTGCTCATATTGAAGCATATCACGATGCAAATGAACAGAATCTGCTTTCCATATTGATTATCATCTTTATAGCTAAGACAGAACACATTCAACTTAGGTACACTATGAAAATTATTTTAGAAGGAAGCAAAAAGAGAGGGAAATAACTTGCACAAAAATCTTTCAGTCTTTCATGGGGAATGAGAATTAAAGGACCACATGAATGAGTATAACAGTATCAAACCTATTGCCTGGTTCCCACAAACATGTCAATACTCAATTAATGTTGGTCTCCCTCGTAAACTGATGTGATCAAGAAACAGTCCTTGGTAGAGAACTAGGTGGAATTGCTTGCATTTTTCATGGATTTTTAATTACAGTCATAGAGAACAACAAAGCTCCTTTGAAGTTCTGGGGCTGCGAGGTCTGTCCCAGCTACTATCAAAGTCAATAAAAGCTTCTGTTTGACTTGAATAAACTTTGGCTTAGGATTTCATACTGTGAGGCTGAGGATGCATCTAGCCACGTGTTTTGGCTCTGTGCAACGCAAACCAACTTTAATTGTAACGTAGGCTTTGGTACTACCCAACCTTAATGTGCAGTTGCCTATGCAAAGACAATGACCAGTCTTGCTCTGAATCTTCAGCACAGCTCTTACTTTTAATTTGTTTTTAATGGGAGTTTCAAGGCACACATTTTTCTTAGTGAGCTAGTGTCATTAGGTGAAAGTGAAAACATTCTCCTTTTGAAATGGAAAAATTCCAAGCCTAATCCCTCTAATTGTATTGCATCCTAGAGGGAACAAAGTTAAAGCCAGCATTTAAGATTGTGGAGGAAATCAAATTCCTTTGTAAGCCTTTACAGTAATTGTTAAAGGTGGGTTTCATCTCCCCTCCCTGCAGCCCTCTACAAGTTAGACCTTTGAATAGAAATTAGGCTCTACTTAAATAAATGGATGGAAGCACTCTCCTCCTAAGGCATATGACAGCAATTGCCTATGGCCTACATGCTATGAACTTTAAAGCTAACATTTTTAAATGGATAAAATTTGGACTGATGAATCGAAGTCATCACCGAGAAAAGCCACCAGGAAGATTAAAGTAAACGTCTTGCCAGGTAGATCCTCTTAGTGCCTGAAAGGCCAGAGGCTGGAAAGGGGAGAAGGAGCAGAGGTTGGGATACATATCAAATGATGCTGTGGTATCTAGTTCAGCCAGCGGGGTTCAGGCAGACGGCCACGATGAATATTTAAAGAGATGTGGCAGGTGAATTGTAATGGAAGCAGAAGTAATGCTGGTGTCAACATGAAACCATACAAATATTGCTCAAGACCATCCGTTCAGAAAGTTCTGATTTTTAAAAATATTTTTCACTGTCTAAAGATCACATCATCACTTTGGTGCCATAATTTTTACACTGGTGATCTGTCATGTACATGACAGTTACACCACTGCATTTATAAATTCGAGATGTACATCCCTTGTGAGGTATTCATAGAAGCAGTCCCAATATTTTACTGTAATATCTTAATAAATCAGGTCATGCACTTTATGACTGTATTGGAACATTTGTCATGAGAGGAACATATTAGGAACAGTCATTTATTAATCCTAAGAGATGCTGTGCATAATTCAGCACAGAGCAAGGAAACACCGCTGCCTGAGAGCTGACATAATTTCAAAATAGACAGGACAACAAAAGGCAACAAGCAGAACACCACTGTTTTTTTCCCACACCTACAGAGATCCTTCTAAAGTGCATAATTAACTTCATTAGGAAAATCTTCTTACCAGTCTTTGCTAAGTCATCTGCCTATGGAGACACTGAAAAGTTGAATGATCAGAAAGATTTTATCAGCTAGCCAGAATTGTGTGAATTTGGTCTGTTTATCGAGAGCAATAAGACTCCTTCAACTGTCTTGTATGAGCTATGTGTCAAAGTCTATAATCCAGTGAGTTTTTTGAGTAATGTGCAGATGAGGACACCGGGCACGTGCTGATAAGAGCCAGCGATGGGAATATATTTAGTGCATTGTAGCAATCATCAGCAGGTAACAGAGGAGGGACTGCTAATGACAGGATAAGCTTGAGAAAACAGGCCCACGTTGGAACAAACCATTTGCTCTAAAAAGAGCACATCACATACTCTTTAGCGTTAGTAGCTAAAACTGCAGAAGTTGGATGTGTCATTTTGGGGAGGATCTCCAGGTTTCCACATTCAGTTTCATCCTGAATTTTACTGAGCATTGGGAGATTTAAGATAAAATTAAAACTCTGGAAACAAAGATCATGCTTGTACTATAAATATTTCTTACCCATTTCTGCTTTATTTATGAAGTTAAAAAGTGACTAAATGAAAAACGGATTTACGTGCAAATAAAAACATATCATATGAAAGATGTCTAACCAGAACATTTTTACTCCTTTTTTTTTTTCTTTTTTTTTTTTCTTTTTTCAAGGTGCTCTCTAAAATATTCAAGTGAAACTGATTTCGTTTGCAAAGCAGGGCTATTTCTACCCTCTGACAGAATACTTACTGGCAGCTTGAGGCGTAAGTCTATTGCAGACACAAAGAAGCAATCTTATAAACAGATTAACGCAACACGACGAGGAGGTTCTGTAGCTGGCTACGCACCACCTTTTTGCTTCTTAAAATACATAACTGAGAACAAACAACCAGAATATACGTTGAATAAGATAGCACCATTTTTTTCTGCTGCTTTTCACAGTTAAATTAGGCTTAAATGTCATATTGAAAAGAAGAATGAATGCTTGAGTATAATTAAAATTACTACCCCGATTTTAACTATTGCTGTGCTGAGATTCTGCTTTCATAATTCTTACTTTTACAGTTGGTCCAAATGGAGTCCAGAATAAAAAAAAACATTGCAGACATAATATTGAATATATCTGCAGTATAGCATCTGTAAAAAACAAATTAACTATATTTTCACATATAGTGTAAATCTACCCTTACCTTTTTTGTTTATAAACACCATTAAAAATCTACCAAACCACGTTTCCATGCAATCCTGGCTGAGTTTTGTTATCCTGTTCTCATAGGTGGAGACCACAACCACAGACTCACTCATCTGTGTTGGCCTTGTGGTTCAGGCCACCCTTGGACCATCTCCGCTTGCTGTGCTTCAGTTCAGAGCCCAGAGCAGTCATGATGTGCAAACTGGATTACTTTTGGATGTAACTAAATCAGAAAATGTGCTCCCAGAGTTGATCTTTTTTGCTCCATTTGCTTGCGGGTGCACAGCCCACAGGACCAAACTAGGCTGACTCCAAAGCAAGGCAGGGAAAGCATCTGTAATGTGGACACCGAAGCCTCAGCCCTCGTTGCTTTGGTGCACTCACACCATGCTGCTCAATGAGGCCAATGTAGCCAGAGATCACTTTTCTCTGGTTTTCAGTACCAAGAAATCATTCTAGAATATGGATTTCTGCCACCTCACCCTGGTATGATTGCACCAAGGTCAGAGTGCGAGGCAGAGATTTTGCTTTCATCACAGGAAGGTTTTCTGTTAGGTATTTTTGCCTGCCTTTGTTTTTTTCTCTTTTTTTTTTTAGGCTTTTTTTTTAGTTGCTTTCTGGTTTTGTTTTTACAGTTCAATCAAATGATGGAAAGATTCACATCACATAAATAAATTTTTCGCAATGAGAACAATCAGCCATTGGAATAATCTCCCCAGGGAAGTGGTGGATTCCCCAACATTGGATGCTTTTAAGATTCAGCTGGACAGGGTGCTGGGCCATATTGTCTACACCGTGCTTTTGCCGAGAAAGGTTGGACCAAATGATCCTTGAGGTCCCTTCCAACCCAGTATTCTATGATTCTATGATATAAAAAAAATTGTGAAGTGTTGCATTCATTTCTTTGCGAAAACCACATGAAGAGGACACAAAGGAAGCCTATGCACTGTCTGGACCCTGTGCACCTTTCCATGTATTTGTTTGTTTTAACCTAAACAGTGACCCATCTCATTCTCATTTACAAGGTCATCTTGACCTTTATGCATGTATCAAGTCATTATCATGCCCAGGGTTCTTGGAATAGCACCAGCTATGAACTTTCTTATTCATCGTCCTTCTGAAACTGAACCATCTGTCACTCCGTGAGATTTATCAGCCATTTGAAGTGAAGCAGGAATTGAACTGTTGCCTTCTCAGGATCACCGCTACCTTGGGTACAGGCTTCTGTTATATCACCCAGTCGCCCGAGGAGCTGAAAGTGTTGCAGTGTGACATTCTCAATGACAAATTTTGGCTGAGTGAAATCATTGATTCTATTTTCTTTCATGCCAATGACCCTTTTAAGAGAAATTAATACCAGCAGAGCAATGACGGCCACCTCAGATGTGTAATGCTCCCTCCTGGTACGTCACTTCCACTCCCTATGCCAAAACCCAAGCAGCACCCAGCCATAAGCCTACTACGGTGAGCAGCAGTGGAAGGGTAAAAAAAGAGACAAAACCTGGGACAAGTCCTGGCTTGAAACAAAGAAGGATCCAAATTTTCTACATTGAGCAAATGAAATGAGGGATCCTGTTTCACTTCTCCTTCATGCTTAGAGTAGGAACGCTAAATTGCTTTCACTGCCTCCTTCACCAGGGAGAGTTTAGCATCCCAGCGCAGCTTGTGCCAAATGAAGCAGATCAAATGGCCCAGGGTAGGGGATCTCACGCACGGCGCAGGCTGGCACGTCTCCCTTAAATGAGCTGCCACTGCAGTGGATGGGGCAGCATCTGACACCAAGGGGAGGGAAAGGGAACCAGTTACAGTGTGCTCATGCAGAACCTGCCAGAAACGTGCACAAACACAGGTTTTCTGCAGACACACTGAGCTTACCACCAGTTGTTGCCACAGAGCACACCCTGAGGGCTCCACACCTGGACACGGGATACTTATCCCCACAGAAGGGTTTTTTCAAAGCTCCTTTCTGCTTCTTCAAAACAGTTTAACCAACTTCAAATTGGCTTCAAAGTAGATTTGCTACCTTTGAACAGATTTGAATGGAAAAATATTTACTCTGGTTCATTAACCCGGAAACCTCTTTCCCCCATAGCAGGGATCATGGGAAAACTGAATGTGTACCTGATAAACACACATCAGAAGACGAGATTCACTGAGGACTGATGAACCTTTGCATGGAGCCATTATAATCCCAGCATCATTTCTCTTTTGTTTGTGAAGCTCATATTAAAGTGAGCTGAAAAAGTTTTGTGTGAAGAAGCCGTGGAGAGAAGCACTAGGACAAAAGAAGAGGCTACAGTTGAAGGAAGTAAATGCTGTAGCTATCTCGTGGCCACAGCAATTTCAGCTGCACAGCTCAACCTTTTCTGGAACAAATGTCTGTATCAGGTCAGAGGCAAAAGAAGATAAAAGAAATTGACGTGCTCAGTATAAGTTTTTAATGGTATGATCTATTAGACCTTACATGTAGACCTTCAAGGGACCGGTAGGATTTGGTATTGCTTTGAAATATCTAAAAGCAGATTCTATCCCTCTAGTCAACATGCTAGTCCTGTAGGGAGCATCTCTTTGGTGACGGGAGGGAGGACTAAGTGACATAGTGTTTCTTCATCTCTAAATTACTATAAGCTTTGGTAAGGAAACACTTTGGCCACAAAGTAGTTTTGGAAAGATGCTTCTCTCATCTGAGAAAATGGTATTACAAATAGTGAAGACTCTCCCTAGAATCTAGAAGTTATCACCTGTTTTCCCTAAAGTATTGTTCATATTACAATTTACTCGTCAATTATTTGTTTGTATTTTCCCCAAATCCTGTCTTTTGTTTCCCTTTCCTTCCTAAAGCATACTTTAATATAAGAAACCAAGGCCAAAGATCAGGTCCATGAAGCCTTGTTGGAATTCACTACAGCCTTTTGAGGTGGAAGAGTTGGGAATCAGGATTTCATATGAAACTCAACAAGTGGAGACACCAAGGAAATATGCAGCAGACCGATGTTTTGTGGTGGATAACAGTTTTGGAATTTCAAAACCTGGAATAGCTTCCTTGGGACAAAGACTTCTCAGGTTTGTTTAAAAAAGTGTTCTCAGTGAGTTTTCAGTTTTGACCCTGGCTACTTTTATATTCTTAGCAAATGTTTTTCTTTTTGCTATCCAGCCCTTTTCCAGATGATCACTGATTATGCTGAGCACCCAACACTGATCGCTGTGGAACTCTACCAGCAATCACTCCTTCCTTGTGAAAGGTGATTGTACATCAAGTCTTATTTTAAAAAGATTTAAATCTATTAGGAACCTTTTGCTTCTTGTTTCAAGCCCCCCCCCCCCTTTTTTTTTTTTAAGTCCTGTTGATGGATTTTAACATGAGCTTTTGGGTTTTTTTCAAGTGTAAAAACACTATACCATCTGAATTGATTATTAGCAGGTTCATAAGATCCTTCTAGAAACTCAGATAAATAGGAGCCATAACTTCCATCTCCATAATCCATGTTCATTTTTCCTCAATATAATGTATAAAATAGATATATGTGTCTTTTTTTTTTTTTTTTTTTTTTTTTTTTAAATAGCACTTCTATTGATTTATCCAGTAAAGAATTGAGAATTACTGGTCTATATTTCTACGGATTTGTCATGGAGCCTTTCAGAAAATATTAGTGTCATATTTACTACTTTCTATTCTTTAAAGACAATTTACACATCACAGTTAATCATATAGCAATATCCTGTTTTGAGATCCACTAGAGTTTTAGGTGAATACCTACTGATGCATGTAGTTTAATACTATTTATTGATTTTTTTTTTTCCTTACGTTTTCTACAAACAGTTTAATTTCAGAAGTTTCCATGTTAAAAAAGCCTCCACTCTAGGCTTTCCCTGAACACCTTAATAATAAATACTAATTCAATACTTATTTCAAGGAACTAATCTGTTTTTCCTGCAGGGGTGTCTCTGTGTTGAAACCCTTTTTTGCTTTCATTTTCTACAGGTGGCCTTATATACAGCTTGCTGATGGGTTTTTTATTGTCAGCTTTGCCAGTTTTAGTATATTGCTTCTCATCGAGTGTCCTGGCCTACTTTATTGCGGCTTGACATTAACTTGCCAGAATGTAATGTTCTTTTCTGTTTTCCTTCTCCTGACACAACGTGCCTTTTTTGAAGATCTGTTTATGTCTAAGCAGTCTCTTTGCTGTCTATCAAGGCTTGCTTTGGAAAGGGGAGATGCTTTTAAAAAAAGTCCACATCATGAATTTAGCATTTATCATACCACTTGTAAACACTTAACTACTGTTTTTAATTTGCTCCCTCATTTTTATGTGGTTCTTTTTTGTTGTTGAAGCTTTACTGTGACAGATTACTTTTTTTTGCTTCTACATCTTACGAGGACATTGAATTTGATCACATGAAGGACTCTTACTAAGTGCCATTCAGTTGTAAGATTTAGGTTCTGTGTGGCTGCCAGGGCAAAAATCAAGGACTGCGTCTCCTTTTGTGCTCTCTGATGAGGTGATTGGAGGGGTAGTCTTTTGTAGCACCGAAAATGTACTTTTCTCATGATGCCTCATCCTGATTTTAGACAGGTATGGCTGAAGTCTGCCCGTGTTACTGCTTTTTCTGTCCTTGACTCCTTACACTCCGTGCTACCGTATTGGTTGAGTTCCTGACAATATAGCCGTACTATTATTATGCTTTATATGCAGGCATAATATTTTAGGTCATTACTGATTCTCTATTACCTGCTGATAGCATTCATTTATTTACCTCCTTCCATTCTAATTTTCCCTGAAGGTACGGTACCTGCCTTTCACTCACAAGGTTTTCTCTGACACTTACTTATTTTGAACGTCGGTATCATGGTGTCTTAGTGATAGCTTCTTCTCAGCAAAACCTCAAGCCTGGACTAGATGACCTCCCAAGATCCCTTACAAACAGCACTTTGATGATACCCATTATGTCTTGCTCTGAATTTTATGTTAATCAACTACAGGGTTTCTTTTTATAAGAGCCTTCTGTCTTTTACTGTTCCCTACCTGAAATATATTAAAATCTGTCTTTTTGCTTTACAGTTTTTGTAGCTTCACCCTCAGAGACTTCTGGGTGAAGACTAACAAAATTCCTTGTTATTCTTTGGTTTAAAACATCTCTAACTTACTTCAGTGCCAGAAACTTCCATACTAGCTTAGGTGGGACCCCACTTCCTTACAATCTTAAATCCCTTTTCACTACGATATTTTCTCAAGTATATTTTGGGACTCTGCCTTTCTACTTTTCATGCTTCAGCTACCAGGAATATTGCAGAAGTGTTACCATAAGGATTTTAATAGACCTAAGTGTTTTATATTCCTAACCCCTTTTAGGTTATTTCTCGTACATGATCATATGCTGGCAACAGTTACTATGAATACTCTTGAGACAATACAGCCACCACCACAATGGACAAAAAGGGAAAAAGGAAGGGATTTTGTTTGTTGATCCCCCCGCCCCAAGAAAAAGATATATACAGAAATTTGCAGTAGACCAGAATCAAATGATAAGCATGACATCACACCAGAAATCAGCAACCAGTTTTAGATTTCATTTGCTGGGATTTATCCCCCCAAAAATATACAAAATCGTCTCATCGCCTGCCATTGCATGAATTGTAAGATAGTAACAAAATGAATACTAAATGAATTCAGTAACACAGTTTGATTCAGGTCAGCATAAAGGCTGGTTGCAGTTACAAAAGAACAGGTTGGGGTGAAGCAAAAGGGAGGGGAAGGATTCAATATCTAGAAAAATCTGTTTAAGAATTCCTGATAATTTAATTTCTTTACCTCATCTTATTGTGCAATACTGGATTTTCATTCTTCAGATCCAGCAGCATGAGCCTCTCCAGTATAACACTGCAATGCAGCATAAAGGAAGGAGCATTTAAAAACAACTGCAAGTATCAATGCACTCGTATTTCACAGGAGCAGCACAAGGTATAATCTCTTATAATGCCCTTATAATTTTGTTTTAATACAGTTTTGGTAGTACGTATTATTAATTAAAATGTTTTCCACTGTTTCCTAGAATGATAAATGAGAGCCATAAACCTCTTTGGCAGTGAAACCTATGGATGACCACCAAGCTCCACTATTAAAGTAATTTTGTACTACACGCATCCAGGCAGTTGCAGACTATCACAGCCAGCTCAGAAGGGAAAGTTCCTGATCTAATTGATTTTATAGTATTTATTCAAAATGCAAACTACTATCTAAGGAGAGTCAGATGTTGTCCTCATTTAAGTTGAGGCAAATTTGTCACCAGTTTCAGCAGGAACAAAACCTGTCTCGTGCTTCCAAAGTTCCAACACAGACTTCAGCAATCAAAGGTCCTCCTGACATCAGTTTGCAGCCTTGTGCAGCCTTTGAGCCTGTGACTGCTGAGCTGCCTGTATCTACAGATAAGAAGCATGGCTGTTGAGCGTGGAGGACATGCACATCCAGGCTACCCGCTTTTCAGCCTGTTAAAGGTGAGCGAGTCCTAGCATGAAAAATAAACCAGAGGGAGCAGCAGTGAATACAACACACCCTATAAAAGCAGAACTTTCATTAAACTCTAAAATAGCTGCGGAGCATTTTGTACATGCTGACGCCTCACTTGAGCCCATCACCTCTAATCTCTGCCATCTACCATAGGCATTACAGCCCCCTTTATGCAGTTTACCAAAAAAATCTGTTTTTCTAAATGAAATCAGTACCTAATCCTCTATACTGATTCTGCTAAAGAAATAACATTTCTCCCACCCTTCCCCAAAAAAGGGCCTACCATTTTTTCGTCTTCCTACCACATGCAACACATTTTCATTCATTCCTCTTTGGTACTTAGAGACAAGTAAGTATCCAGCTTTATCCTTCATTGACCAGTAATGAAAAGATATTACATCTGCTTGTTGAGCTGATGCAAGATTAACAGCTTCAAAGCAGCCTGGCATAGCTCTTGGTGGAGACAATGGAGGAATGGAGGATTTCCGCTGCAATTCCCAGGCAGTGAGAGTTGCAAAGGCAGTTGTTGGTTACGTGAGTAAGCAAGAGAGGAGAAGCAGTTACCTGTGAGCGAAAGAGGCAGAAAGGGAAAATTTACGTGCCAGAAACGTGCTCATATGCAGCTGCATTTTTACCACGGCTAAGGAAATCTGTGCTGTTTCTCTGAATAATGATTGTAAAGCCAAGACAGGTGCTGAGGAACACCTGCCCTTTTGTTGGGGACCATGATCTAACCCCACAGTAATTTATACTGGCTTCATCTCCAGACTGGACTGCAACGTTGTAAAATACCCACGCACAAAGCCTTCAGCGTGAATAAAAAGTTTGTGATTATCTTTAAAAGGCCATGTCAATCAGAAGAGGTTCCTGAAGACTGGAAGGAAGCGAATCTCACTCTTCAAGGCTGTATTCCTTGTTTTAACTGATCCTCTGGAATATCATTCTTTAAGAAGGGCAAGAAGTAGGATCTAGGGAACCACGGCTTGTCAGCCTCATCTCAATCCCTGGGAAGGTGATGGAGCAACCAATGCTGGAGCAGGGGGACGAGACTAGATGATCTTGAGAGATCTCTTCCTACCTCAATGATTCTTTTGGCACCACTGAAAATTACTGTTATTCTGGGAAGTCCGCTTCTGAAGGAAAATGTTTTCCTTGGCTTGACACTGGGGAATGAACTCCCCCAGGAACTAAGGATGAACAAAGACCTGGCTATCTTCCACATGACATACAAAGCACGTACTTTTGATCTTGCCCACCTTAACACATACACAGCACAGTGTCTGTGTTCGCAGATACTGACTGAAAATCACTACACAGTTCAAAACAAGGCACTCAATCCAATGCACACACTTTGGGGAGGTGGAAGGAGGAAGGGAGGAGAGAGAATGAATATGGGATAAAGTAAACAGAACATAGTCCCCTTAGTGCATCACCAGAATGTATTTTGATACTGCAGAGAGAATGAAAATCTGCATAGCATACAACTGAATTGTGCCAGAAATTTATTCTTGGCTCAGCTTTACAGATTGTGCAGAGAAAATGCTTCCCAACGTTGGTTTTGTTTAACTAAAGATCTCCATTGCTTTGCAGAAATTCCAGATGAAGGTTCTTAATAGCTGGTGTTGGACATGCTGAAAAGTGCTTCAATGACTCTTTTGCCAGCATGTGCAAAAATAGCTGCTACTGAATGGGTACTACAGAGTAAAACCACTATTGTCACCTGCACCTTCCAGCGCTCCTACTTTATTGTGTAATATGTGAGAGAGTTGCTCATTTGTAAAAACATTTCCCTTAATCTGATTTAAAAAAAAAATATAATAAATCCACAACTGTTTCTTGTGGCTCTTGTCCCTCACTGCCACTAGAGACAGACAAATCTGCATCCTATGTGAGCACTATTTGGAACACATCATCCAGCTGACATCTTGCTAAATGCTATTTTATAGCCATCAGACACCAAGATACCATTACCCTGTCAACTTAATTGGACTTAAATCCTACTGGGATCAGACTAAAAGCAAGGGGGAAAAAAAAAGAAAAAAACAGCCAACAATTCAACTGCCCTCTGCAGCTCCTGCCATTTTCTAGCCCTTAATTCCTGTACTACACCTCCACCTCTGCCAGTTCCTCCAGGTTGGAGGGGTACCAACCGCCACTCAGCAGGTTTCTGACTCCTGCTGCTGCAGCACCACAACTGGTCCCCAAGAACAGCTCAGCAGCAGAAGCCACCAGCAGCCTTGTCTGTTCAGATTGCAGACTCCTGGGGGAATGTCACAGTGTAAACACATCAGAGCCTCTAAGACCACCTCTATTGCAAAAGCTTATTACAATCCCCATTTATTGAAGCCTTTGAAGACTAAATTTAGGTTGTTCCTACTATGACTCATTGACTTCTCTTAGAACTTTCTCACACGTTCTATTCTCTTGTGCATTTGATGCCTCAGACACTTCAGATGTCCTGTTTTCTGCATAATTTAATATTTGATTATAGTAAAAGAAAGCACACATTGTCTTGAAGAACAGAAAAAACATCATCTAGGGATTTCTCTAATGCCAAGAGAAAATTAATCTTTCATGGTACAGCGGAGTAAGTAGACAGTCCCAAAAGTATATAATTAAAGAGTCAATCTCTAAATGTGGTACTTCGTTTCTTAAAAGTCTTGTTTAAATTGTTTTGAGAGCGCAGCAATTGATTTAAAGCTACTATTTGGCAAAGATCTGCTTGAGGGGGAAGTTCTTCTAGCGAGGAAGAGACCCTGATGTTGTGTCTAGCATTTGTAAACACAGGTAAAAGTTACGCTGTATGGATACGGAGTCAGAAGTGTACAACAGAACAGAAGAGAGGGAAAACAATCTTCTCAGAAATCTTCCTCATTCAGGTAATGGTCCTTGCTCAGCATTAGGTAAGAATTTTCCTGCAAGTATTTTTTCAAACTGCTATCAAATGACACAAGCAGGGACCGGTCCAACCAACTTGCAGAGATGACACTGTATTTTCCAAGGTGACCGCGACATACAATACTTGAATGCAAAATCACAACATTTCAGAAATGGGAAATCCAACGTGAGGTTTTCATTTAAGAGGTTATTTGCAATTCCAGCTCCCTTGAATTGCAGTCAGGAGTTATACTCACCAAGCAGAAAACCACTGTGGTAATGTACACAACAGCAAAGAGTAAAATGGTGCCTGCTTGAAAGAATCTAACTGAATAACTGTTAATTCTAAAGTAGAAAGTGACTGAATTACCTCAGATGAAAAGTTGATAACCCAGCCTGTACAGAATATTGACTGCCTCTATCCAGCTATCAGTCAAAACTTAGAAAAAGATGTTGCAGCATAGTCTACTAAAAATACATTAGCAGACAAGTGGGTATTTCTTGTTCTTTGCTTTTTACAGTAGTTCTTGACAAATCTGCATTCAAGTGTGTGGCAGCAACTGTCCGCAAAACCACTTATTTCAAATAGGAGTATGATGTGGATTTAAAAACGGGCAAACAACTCATTTTGTCTTTGCTCTGGCTCTGTAACACAAGACCAGTGTCAGCCTCTGAACAACTTACTCCTGCTCCAACACACAATACCCACCGTGTTCAAGGTTTCCCACAGGTGAGGAACTGTCAGATGTAGCTACAGCTAGAGGACATACCTTGTACATAGAATGACTCCTTGAAGTACAGACCGACCCACTGATTCATGTAAGGTTGGGCGGCAGACTCTTGCCCGCACACCAAACACAGCTGACTCAATACATCACTGATCTGGTAGATGAGTTCCTCAAGCCCACTGAGATACAGCTACCAGCCTGTAAACACATGAGATTGAGCTGCAGCAGGAGATGGCAAAAGCCAGTCACGCACCCCCTCAACTTCAGTGAGACCCAAAACATCTGCAGAGGCTGTCCCAGTGCCTTTCAGATATTGTCTATCAGTGATGAAAAGATCACCCAATAAACAATGAATTTATTACAAGAGCAACCGGCACATCTTACTCACCCCACAAACTGCTGGCTAGAGCTTTACTCCTGGCAGGTCACTCCCAGTCCTCATAGGTCTGCTAGGAACAGATTAACTCTCCTCCTTTTGCAGAAGTCAGCCTATATCCCGATGCTGTCACTTTTACCTGAGCTCTCTCAGCAGGACTAAATAGCCTCATGCTCATCAAGCACCACAAGCTCCTCAGCTGGGCCCATCAAAATCTTCAGTGTAGCCCACCACTGCCACCAAGCCTATCGCACAGCTTTGTGCGTCTCAATAAAACTAAGACAGATGAGAAAAATCATCCAAAGAGTCATTATAACCAAAATACTTCTGTCTCTTTGATATGGCAGACCAACACATTCTTACTTGATCCATCACTTATCCTTTCAGTTAGCTTTATTGGTCACTGCTGAAGAAATCCCACAGAACTGGATGGATCAGTGAAAAAATAGTAATTGCCTCGTTATATTTACCTCAAGTTTACCTTAGTCAGAAGCACAAGCACTTTGATAAATGGGTTGACATCTTAAATATGCTGTGGTGAAAGCGGGTAAGCGCTATTCCATACTTTTCTGAAGGGTTGTGCAACTTTAAGGCTATTTCTTAGGCAGAGCTGTTCTCCAGAAGAAAAGCTCTTGGGTAGCTGAATATTTTAGACTCTAACCTCAGACATTTTCTATGATGTGAAGGTTTCTCAGGAAGAAAAGTGAATCAAAGTCAGGACTGTACATTTCTTGCTGAATCTTAATGAGCAAATTTAGAATTCAGGAACATGAAAAGGGTAGTCCCAGAAGCCCAAATGAAAGAAGCTTTGGATTTAGAGAAGATTTTGATTAGATTTTCATACAGTGATTTAAAATTACTTGCATAATGCAAAGAATATGCCAGGGTATAATGCAATATGATTGCCAGTGATGGCAGGCTAGCGAACTGAGTCACTGAATGCTCCAATGCTTTAGGGAATTTAAGGCCAAGTTGAAATAAACAATATACCTGTTTTAGATTATCATATAACTCTGAGCTACATAACACTTTGTGGAATAACTGTATAAGAATAATTTGACTTTTTCGTCCTGCAAGCTTATGGCATTGCACAGTGCGTTCTTAGGGTACAATATAGAAAAGCTGCTTAGAGCTACTGAGGAAGAGGTTTTTAAAAAAGTTTCTAAACTTGTTCACAGGCATGCAATAGCTCAAATATGGTGAAACAGCCCTTGAGCTCACTGGAGCATTTCATTTACTGCGAATCAAAGCAGCTTTCCTGGTCAGCGCAGTAAAGAATGGATAAATGAACAACATACCTGAGAATGCGTACTAGCTGCTGAAAATGAACCGCTACAGATCCCGGCAGTAATTCTTACGGACAAAGTCACTGTTAAGATTGCTAGACCAGCTTAGCCAACTGCCCAGAGGATACCAAAAGACTATAATGAATTTACATAAACTAGAAAGCCAGGTTTCTAGAATATAATTTTTTTAAGGTGTACCTATATGGGAGTAAGGTACAGAAGAACTTAGAACATGTTACATTTTCTAGTTTTACAGATATACTGCAGTATCACTATACTGTTGTTCCAGAACTTACGATGTTAATTACTTCTTTACACCTCACAATTTGATGGTAAAACAATGCATTTTTACGTTCAAACTCCAGTTATGAAAGAGAAGAAAAATATCTTGGGAGTTCTGAAAAATTACTTTTCTTAGGGAAAAGATGTTTATATTTAATTTAATCAGAGAACATTATATAGAGATTACATTACTGTGAAGGCATTCTGAAAGATGACCTCTGGATCAACAAAACAGAACACTGTTGAAATTAAAAACAAATATGTTTTTTGTTAACATCCAAATAGCCGTATTTAACTTAGCTATTGAACTGCTAAGGCCAAAAGAAACTCCTAGAGACCTTACCTTTGAAACATTAGTTGGTTGTTTTCCCCCTGTATTTAAATGAAATCATGCACAACAACCACACTTACAAAATGAGCGTAAAGACTAACTGCTAACATTTAAAAATAAAGTTTCTGGATGAGAAAAGCCCAGCTTAAACCACTGCATTGTGAAGATGAATTGAGAAAATAACCAATTTACAACAAACTATGAATGTGTAACCACACAACCAAGATAAATTGCCAATGTGTGGAACTAAAAATTAATGAGTTTCCTAGTTTAATGTACGAGTCAACACAGAGCCAGCTTCAAGTACTGAAGCAGTTCCACTGAAAGCAGTCAGACTCCTATGGGTCTCAAGTTAAACAGTTCACTAATAGACTAAATCAGGAATAAAGTAGTTTGGTGACCTGAATTCACAGCAATGCATCTTTCTTTACAATATCTAACCATGAGCCTGATATGGCTCCAAACTGTAAAGTACATTAACTGATAGCAAGCACAAACCTCGAAACAGTGGGGTTTTTTTCTTCCCATTTTATTTCTTTTTTCTGTTCCATAGTTAAGTAACAAGCTGAGCGAAGGAACACGTGAATTGCATAACAAAATCTTACTAG
>NW_009647575.1:160584-269575 GCF_000708025.1 Charadrius vociferus
AGGGAAAGATCTTCACATTTTCTCTTTCCTGAAAATGTTCAGTCAGCTGGATAACTTACAGAAACCAGTTTTAAATCACAATCAGAATTATATACATAAACAATGACTAACAGAAACCACAGTGGCTCTGCATTGTCCTAACAGAGCTGGTATGGAGAACTAGAGGATTGCTACTTCTTCATCTCCAAGATTGCGCTTCCCGGTCCTCGGTGTTTGGCACTGCAGATGTTGCAGAACTGGACAGGAGATACCTAGAAATTAAAAAGAAAACAAGAAATTCTTAGAGACATGTAGCCATATTAGAATGAAAAATGCATTTCTCAGCGTTACTATTCACAGTCAGGCTGGTCCCTATAGACACATTCATAGCTAAGTGTAGGAAGGCAATATAGTGGAATACAATAAAGCAGGCTACTCTGGAGTCAGAGACCAGTACACCTCACCACTCACTCCAATTGTATTACCTCCATCTTCCAGGAGAGGAAGGTCAAATTTCCTCCGCAACAAAAAAGAAACATACAGAGTAAAAATGCAACTGATTATCTTCATAGATAAAGAAGAGAGTAAGTCACTCGGTCAGCTCTGCTGACCTCTGGGTGTCTTAGTCACAGCTCTGTCTTTGGATAGTGCACTACAGATTTCCAACAGCTGAGAATACAGCCTGAATATTGTCCACTTGATATCAAATATGTGTTTATTGTTACTCCCGTGTTTAGCTCTGTGTGATGCTTTATACGTGCATTACCTTCCCTTCAGTACATCACAAGTAACGAAGTATCATTAACACAACTGATTACATAAGGCCAAGAAATACTATAGCAGTGGAGAATTTGGCTCAGATACATGCAGATACCTGTGTATTCATATGTACTGTAAAATATATATAATGTAATACGCACGTCACATTTAAAAATCCCATCTGACGTTACCCAGTCCCACCACTGTCCCAGCATATTGAGAATGCTAGATAAATTTTAGATTATTTCTCAAATAATAAAATTTGTGGTAAATATTGCTCGAATAAACATTTCCTAGTTGTTGGACTTTCTTTTGCAAATGATCTAATTCATTACGATTTTCATAACATATATAAGTATACATGCTGTACCATATGGCTACAAGCACTTTGCTTGGTTACTTGCAGATTAAGTGATTCACCAAAGTTATTTTTTCACTAGATGTTCATTTTCAGAGACAGATACAGAATACGAAAAGCTTAAATTCCATTTTCTTTGCGATTTTGTTACCGTTCTGATGCTTTCATTCCTAAATCAAAACCTAGTTATATCTGTAAGTTACTTTTCTGGTTTGTTTTCATTGGCGGAAAAAAAAAACCCGAACCAAAAAAAAGATTTCCGTGATGAAGAAAACATATCCTGAGCATAGAGATGATTACAAAGATATTAAAATATTCACTCTGATATGAGTGGTTTTTTTTTCCTCCAGGTCAGAATCATTCAATACGGTTTACTTGGGAAAGTATCTTTATTCTTGCCTTTAATTAAACATACTTACAGTGAGAGCTTCAATGGAAAAGAATTAATTAAAAAACCCTTCAAACAGGTCGTATTCCCTGTATGTCTCAAAGCTGCATTGCACATTCAGATTGCAGAAAGTGATAAAATTCTTCTCAAATAGCAACAAGGTCTTTCTAAATTGGATGTACTTTAGTTGCAGTTGCCCTAAAGAGCCTTTCGCTAGTCACATACTACTATGGCATATCATCACAGGTAATTACTGTAATCACATTATAGTTCCTGATAGACCCATGCCCTTCTCCACAGTTGACAAAAGGAAATAATTTGTCCTTTCATCTTTGACAAAGGTATCAGAGAGATGAAGCTAGCTCCTTACTGTGTTAGATACCGGGAGGCACTCTTTGTGAAACATATGTCTGCAGTGGAACACTACCACGTTGAAGGACTTGGATGCATCTGGGAAAGAGAAAAGTAAATTCGTTACAACAAGGCACTGAAACAAAGGATTCGGTGGCTACAGCAGTACATGCCTGCAATTCCATTATACATAGAGAAACATTAAGTAATATCTTTCTATCAAATTAATTTCCAGATTTTTCTAACTTATTTATAGAAACTATGCCGAGTTGATGGTTTCAGCTAATGTGTCCCAATGATGGACTTACAGGCCAATTTTATTCTGTGGCTTAAATGCTGCATACCTTTTCAACAGAAATTTCTTCATGTCAATATGTGCTACACGTTAAACCTGGGGAGGGAGAAGAGTAACCTACCACCAAATAATTCAGCCATTTTGAAGAAAAGTTAGCAAAATAATTGTTGCGCTGGTACGGGGAGAACGAGAACATTAAGTAGTTCTAGCGCCTACACTGCACTCCATGATCTTGAAATTTGGCAAGAAGCTGTTGCACAACGGGCCTTTTGATTCCCACACGAATATGCAGCCCAATTAGAAGCCTGTATACAACATCCACATATTCAAAGAATAACCACCTCGCTCATGAGCATCGTCCACATTCGATTCCTTGGCTCCCGTTCCCTCGACACACACACCTCGAGGCAGTAGCACATTCAGCTCTGCCAGGTTTACTATCACCATGTGACTGCTCTGGTCTGTACGCTGCTGCATGTGATCATAGTATAGTTGTTTTTCTTTATTTATTAAAATGAAAAATGGCAGAAACCAGATTACAAAACTGGGGTTGTACTGGGTTATGCACACTTGGCAAACAAAAACATAAGTCCATACATACGCTGTCTTACATATTCTTGTTTGCAGATGCTACGACAGACATTCTCCTCGTAAAACTATTTCTTCTTAAGATGCCCAACAACTATATTGGAATTTCTGAACTATAGTTGCCTTGCAGAATGTACATCTTCAAAACAATATCCTGAATTTCTAGTTTCAAGACTAACTTTAGAAGATATTTTGAAACTACATTCTGTTATAAGTTGTTTCAAATATGACAGCAGTGATTGAAGCCAAGAGTTTTCCACCACTCAAACAAAAGTATAGTCCATAAAACTTCATAATCTACAAGTTCAGTCTAAATTGTTCAGAGTTGGACAAGGTTTGATGGCAACAGCTTAGTTTTGTGGTTCTAACGATCTCTGAGAATATGTATGTTGATGGAATTAAAAGTTGCCTTCCATTCCACGTATTTCAAAACAGAAAAAAAGAAAGTTAAAGATGAATAAGAATGAAAGTCTGGGTTTACTGCAACAAAAAAAAAAAGTTCAAATTAGACGCTACTCTCACATCAGAATTCATAAGCAAGCTTTGCACAGCACTGAAATTCATACAGTGATTTCCAAGGGAGACTACTACACATTTCTATGTATAAAAGCATGCACTATTTCCTCTAAAAATAAAAAAAAATAGCCAATCTCTTTCTCTTCTAGAAAAGCATCCTACCTGAAGGAAGTATTGGAGACAGGCATGATTCGCAGATATTCTCCTCTGGAAAAACAAAACAAAACAAACTTGTAACAGCTTTGTTAACAAACTCCATGTTTACTCTTTTATAAAGCAGGCACGAACATACTGCTATTACAGAAATGAAGCTTGGTCTTGAAGTATTTACTTAAGATGCCTAACAGAATCTAAATTAAAAATTGAAGAGCAATACTGAAGCAGCATTTCTATGAACAGCATGAGAAATGTTCAGAACTACTGATTCTGATGATGGCAGAATTGCAGGAGTGAGGCTGTCTAGGATCAGTGCTGTAGAGGCACAAGGCAAATTGAAAAAACAGGAGTATAGGATGGGTGGCCGATTTCTCTGCAGTATTTTGCAGCAGGAGCTCTGATCCTCTGTCCTTCCATCAGCTTTTGCCTCTTGGTATTAACACTAAGCTGGTGTGAATTACAGCACTGCTCACATGCATCATTAGCACCCTGCAAAACATTTTCAACTATTTCTGAAAACGATATTGTAGCTTTTGCTTTGGTTATGGATTATTATTATTACTATCTGACTATCCGTGTTGGCACTGAACAGCATTTTTCACCTTTATAGACAAATTGCAGGATACAATACATTACTGGCTCTAAGAGACTGTTCAAGAAGAAAAGCTGCATGCTGGGTCTTGGAGTTTTGAGATACAAGTGCTTTCTTTGCAAAGGGTAAAGCAGCTAGTATCCCACTACACTCTACAAATAAGCACAATATTCAGGCTTTTGGGCAGCTTCCAAAGTGGACAGTCACATGGCTCGGGTCTATAAAGCAAGTAAGAGAGTTAAAAACCTTGAAAGTCACCACATTTCCTCTGTACCCACCGTCTACTAGAACACCCTTCATCTGAGTTCGATGCATTTTCTTCAATAAAGAAAGAGAATCGGCAACAAGTATCTTCTTGCAACCCTCCCGCAGCAAGATCTGTTATGCAAAGAACACAAAATACAGCGGTTGTTGAACAGACGGGCATATCCACTAGCGTGGCAAGTCTCCACTGGGTTTCTGCTGCTAAAAGAGTGCAAAGAATGTTTAAGGCTTTTCAAGCTATTATAAAGGAGGGGAAGGAGGAACATCCCATTACCACCACCTCTACCTAAATGAAAACCCCACAACGTAAAAAAGAACAGCAACCCACCTCAAAAAAAATCAAATCCTTTACAAATATACTATTGTCATAAACTATGATCTTCTTCCTATGAGCTTGTCTTAACAAAATACCATGGAGAGGGATTTTTATAGTGCCCCTCACAGTTGGTTTCCAAACCATTTCAGAACTTCTTCTACCCATATCTTCCCTGTCTTCTTTAGGAAAGCCATTCGATAATCATAAAACCTTCGTAAACGCAGCAATTCAAAATTTATTTTCATAGAATCACAGAATTTTCAGAGTTGGAAGGGACCTCTAGAGATCATTTAGTCCAACTCCCCTGCTAAAGCAGGCTTGCCCAGAGCACATTACTCAGGTCTGCATCCGGGCGGTTTTTGAAAATCTCCAGAGAAGGGGACTCCACAGCCTCCCTGGGCAGCCTGTGCCAGTGCTCTGTCACCCGAACTGTAAAGACGTTTTTTCATGTGTTGGAACGGAACTTCCTGTGTTCCAGCTTGCACCCATTGCCCCTCGTCCTGTCACTGGGAACCACCGAGAAGAGGGGGGCTCCATCCTCCTTCAACCCACCCTTTAGATGTTTGTAAGTAGTAATAAGGTCTCCCCTCAGCCTTCTCTTCTCCAGGCTAAAGAGTCCCAGCTCTCTCAGCCTTTCTTCATAAAGGACATGCTCCAATCCCTCAGTCATCTTGGTTGCCCTTCGCTGGACTCTCTCCAGCAGTTCCCTGTCCCTCTTGAACTGGGGAGCCCAAAACTGGACACAGTATTCCAGTTGTGCCCTCACCAGTGCCGAGTAGAGGGGGAGAATGACCTCCCTCGACCTACTAGACACACTCTTCCCTATGCAGCCCAGGATTCCATTGGCCATTTTGTTCAAACATATTTCCTACTGAGGTGTCATTTAGTAAGCGGTACTAAATGTCCATACAACTAACCAAAGGTCCAGAGTTTGTTCCTCTTCAGCAAAAGCCTCAGCCCCCTTTCTACTTATTTAATATTTTTCGTTAGATTGACATGTCATTGCCTGACAAAGTTGTGGAACACAAAAAGGAACCAAAGATGCCAAATTTACAGAGCCTTATTTCACAACACTTAATGAAGCAAGTATGAAAATATGACAAACCTAAATGAGTCGTGTGGAATTTTACTTCCCAAATTGATGTTTGGAAATTTGTTTTCTAATACAACAATTCCTCTGAAGAGTGCTTTCAAAAGAGACTCACAATCGATTTTAAGCTGAACAGCCTTATCAAAAAAGTGGTTTAAAAAGGCCATTTCCAGTCCTTTCTCCTGATTATTTGCATTACAGGAGACAATGAGTGTTCTGAAATAGTTCAAGACACAGCTAATGCAAATACCTAAAAAGAAATGTAATTGTAGGTTTTCCAGCCAGGTGAACACTGTCCAAAACCCTATCTTACCACATACACGTGAAGTAGTAAGGATGCACTGCCAAAAATGATACGCAGTTAAGACTGCAAATCTGAAATACATTAAAAAAATTAAAATTGAATAACACTTTAAGCATTTCAAACTGGGCATATTAGTGGGTAAATGACATTCTCCAGTATTAGGCACATTGAGCTATAAAACATTTCAGAGTACCAGAAACTGAATGCAGCTCTACAAGATAAACTCTTTGAAAATCAATCATTTTTATCTATGATAACCTCAGGAACTATCTGAGTATGCCTTTCCCCTTCCAACTTTATCCAAGGGCAACAGAGAATGGTAAGTTCTGATTTAAATATAGAAAAATGTCATTACCTTTGAAAAAATTGCTAGAAACTTTTTGCAAGGACAATTGGATGAGACGATCTTTCAGAATAAGTGCTTGCCTGATTCAAAATATTCTCTATCAGTAAATTATATCCCAAAGATAGGTAAACAACTTCGAGCAGATGTGTTCTTGGCTATATACTGGAGTCTTCACTAGCCGCACTCAGCATAAGCAGAAGAAAAATCCCATGTTTAAACAACAGGATCAAAGCAAGCATTTTAAACGAAAAGGGTGAAACAGCAATAGAAAGGGAAGAAGGGAGCATGATTTACTATTTTATACTTAAAATACAGTATGCCAATAGGAAAACTACATTCAAAAAAAGAAAAATAGAGAGGGAAACAGTAGACATCCTTGTCACTGGAAAATCTCAGTACTGTTTTTTAAAAAAACTTGAGTAACAGAAATATCTTGAAAGACACAAGACATGTGCACTACCTTTCCCCCACTATTTAAACTCCACTAAGATTTTTCCATACCACATTCAATGACTGTTTGCCAGACCTTATTTTGCTAGAAATGGAATCCAGTAGGCAGCTATTGTTATGTAAAAAGGAAAGTCACAATGAAGAATGTAAAATGTCAAATCTCAAGGTAATAAATCTCAACACTTCTGCGGAAACAGATTTGAAGAGCTCAAAGATGAGAAGGATAATTTAACAGTTATAGAAAAAGAAGCAGGAGAGGCAATTTGGAGGTGAGACAGAGGGAGAAAGAATGTTTGAATTAACTTAACATTAAAAGGCGGGAGAAGTATATAACTTTGCACCCTAAGATTAGGCTGAACTAGTTCAAACTGCCACCAGGCATAAATCTGTAATGAAACCACTTTCTGAGGAGAAAAAATAGGACTCAGAGGATGAAACTGAACTTTTTTTACCCTTTAAAAGCACACGATAGTAAGCACAAGCAGGGACAGCGTGGTACACCTACAGGAAGAAGTTTCAGGCAGATGTAATGCTTTTTACCAAATTAATTAAAACTCCTGAAACAAAAACATTTATTGCGAAAGAGAATCCTAGTTCATTTTCTGACTATACTAGGGAAGATGCTACTGCATAATTAAAATCAGAAGCCATAAAAACTTCCATTTAATTAAAAAAGTCCTGATTTACAAATGCCTAACGTTATTTTTAAAGGAAAACACTGCAGTATGCAGTAAATTTGAAAGGGTATACTCAAAGCTCTGGGAATAAATTCAGGCCTTGATTCAGCTTAGCACTCAAACAAGTCCAAGTTTCTTAAGGCCAATTAACCAAATTCTTCCAAACGGCGTCACAACCGCAATTAAAAGCACATTATTTTTAGTCTTTACAACCAAAAGGCAGATGTCCCTCCTTGCAAGCTGCCACCCGCCCCCTAGTGCCTCCAAGGTGTCTGAACAGCAGCTTATGCATGTTCAGGAGCAAAATCCAACAATTTTACCAGGTGCTCTTTCACACAGCATTCATCAGATTATCATCGGGGTCTATTAGTTCATAACCTCTGTCATGAATAGACAGATGCGAATTCTATGAATGGATGAATCTCTCTCATCCATCAGCGTTACTGCGGGTTCAATCAAAATGCAAACTAGTAAGTCAACACTTGAGCAAAATGGCTAATCCACAGAATCCAGAGGTACTGCATCTAAACAAATTGCTTTTATATTTTAAAACTAGGGAAAAAAAGTCTTAGAACACCAACATCTTTTGAAGTTTTCTTCTAACAATTGTCAGACACCAGCTGAGAAATTGGGCATTTCTTTCTGAAATGAGGGAGGTATTTAGATCTCTTCCAATACCACAAGCATTTCCTAAATTTCACTCAGGTATAGACCAAAGCCAAAAAGAATCCTATTTTAAATATTTGGAAAGTGTAACAGGCTTATAACTAACTCACAAGGCACAAATAATGGGATTTTTCTATCATCCTTCTCTGTGAGTTGTGTGATACAATGCTTTAAAAACTTGGAGCATGATTACATGACTTATTTTAACAAAGGCTCCTACATTCCTCGTTCTTAAGTTAAGACCACACCGTAATCAGATATCAGAGACTTAAACATGTGTGAATCATTTCATATTCTTTTTCAGTTTCCAGGGAACTGAATATAAAAGGCAAACACAAAGTTCAAGCATACATTCAAAAAAGGTCTTTGTTAAGATCCAACTGTTGCATGACCGATGTGTTTCAGTCCAAAGAAGTTGCATAAAAACATCATCAGTAGCACTGGTTTCACTGAAAGAAAATAATAGCTTGAATTTATATTTTGTATGGTAATACTACTAAATGCTGATTTTGCTACAATTTGGAATTAACAGTGCTACTGCCCTAATTGTGTTGGCTAAGGGAGTTTTTAAAAATAATTGCACTGGTAAATTCCTAGTGGGAACAGAGGTTCTGTAGTTCTCAGAGAACCAACGTCTATGTGTAGAAACTGAATTAAAGTTACACTGACAACACCTTTTCAATTGCATGGAGATAAAATTGAGTTATGATTCTGTGTCTTTGAAAACACTTTTAAATGCAAGCAGTAAAGATGAAAATTATTAAAACTTTTGTCAGGGTATCAATATGACTTGGCTCAATTTGGTTAGCTTGCAATAGATTTGAATGCTATTTAGTTATGCCGAGAATGTTGACTGAAGTATGGCAATTTATTTGCCATATTATTCATAAAGAATGTGCTAGGAATGTGTCCTTTCTAATAAATAAGCCGGTTGCTCCTTAAGGGAACACATCTTCAGGAGTTTATAAACTCAAAGGAAGTAGTCTGTGGTCTATTTTATCTATAAATTTACGGCACCAAGGAACTAGATTTCAGGAGTTAGATACAAAATATAATAAAAAAGTTTTAGAGTACACTTTACTTGATAAATACTATTGTTAAAATTCAGACAGCTTTAACTTTGTCTTTGTTGCCTAGGTCTTCATAACTTTGTTTTCTATCATTGTTAATGCATATAAATACTAAAATCAGTATTATTTCAGCAGTAAATAAACTTTCATTACTACAGTAAATCAGTGTCACTCAATCATCTACTATGGTTTTAATACACTAACTCAGATGATGACAAAGAGAAAACATTATAATAAATGATCCTGGGCAGGGAAAAAACAAAGAAACAAACAAAATAACTTGGGAGTTTTAATCCCAATTCTGAAAACTACTTAAACTAGTACTTAAATCTTTTTCCTGTTTAGGAAATACTTAAGTGTGTGCACCACTTTAAGTTCATGGAAGGATTGCATTTCCTGAAGCTGGAAAATATACATGGGTATTCTTGAAGAATAGTGAGGCATTTTAATAGATCCCTACTTGTAAAGCAGAGCTGTAATGCCACAGAAAAAGTAAATTAGAAGTACTTAATTTAAGTTATAGCCAAAGAACAAAGTCTCATGATCTAAATTTTATTTTTACCCAGTAGAATACCTAATCCTGTCTTAGTGCCATGATTGCTTGATTGGTAGCAAACGGGTATTAACGCTTTTTCAAAGCTGTAAGTTAACCACATTACTTTAGAGCTGAGGTGCTGTTAGAGTAGCACATACAACAGTTGCCACGGTTCATCTAATGGGTGGTAATTTGTTAAAGTAAAGCAGTCTGTCTTCAATATGCCAACATTAATAAAAACTAAAATTATTCAGGGAAGATCCTAGATTAAAATAAAATTACAACAAATTTTGTTGCATTAGTAGACTTCCTTGTTGGATTCTCTAATGCACGCTGTAAGCCACACATGGCATGCCTGGCAGCCACTCAATCTCATTCATTTGGGATGTAAAGAACTGTTTTCAAAAATACAAAGTCTGTCAAAGGCACCGCTTTTAGCTCCCACCCCTATTTCAAATCACATCTAACATAAAGTTTACTGCTAAGGAAGTTTAACAGCGTAATAGGAAATTTGCATCCGTATACTTACTTAAGCACAAAACAGTCTTATCGGGGCTTGCAAAAGGAGGCCATGGTTAAATAATATAACAGCACAGCTGTAATACCTTTTGGGAAGTCAATGTTATAAAAAGATTTTTGGTTTAGGCAGTAACTTGCAAGCCAACCAACAGGTTCTAACTTCACCTGCGCATCTCCTGTGTGGATCCTGGCACAAGATTTTCTTTTTTGCCTTTGAAAATGGGAAAAATAAAACTTAGGTGCATACAGAGCTCGAGATCTGAGGAGGTGAAATTACAGAAAGTCCTAGTCAATGAAATTTGTATTGCTGTGGGAGTTCAAAATATCTTATACACTAGGTGATACAAATCAGGAAGCTTTAAGCAATATCCAAGGACTTGTGCCAGGCCAGAATAGAGGACGTGGACTTCTCACCATGAACTTACACAACATGATGCAAAGGTGCAAGCAGGCATCATACAAACACACCAAAGGCTAGCTTTAAAACAGCTCATGAGGCAGCAGTAATGATGAACTGCCCTCAGCAGGGAGAGGCCACTTAGGCATTTACTTGAAATCCCCGCTGCGTCCTGAAGCACACATTGAATGCAGAAACAGTCCTGCTATAAAAAAACTGAGCTTGTCAATCTAATGCTACTTAGGTGAGTGTGCAAGAGCTGCAATCACATCTATAAATTTCAGTGTAGACACACCATCTGTTCATAAACAGTGTACTTCACATTGCCTCTGACGCTTCACGAACAGACTTATTTTAAACTATAGCTTATATTTCTGTAAAGAAAAATAGTCCCCCTTTTATTTTTGGTTATATTGTTTTGCTATCATACAAGCAAGCCAAGCACGAATTACGTTAGACTTTCCTAATTTCTATTATTCCTAAAAGATCTAAATTTTAGCCCTAGAGCTATCCAAATATACTTCAAAATGAATTAATTTCAAATCCATGAAGCATTTCAACGCTAACAGGAAATAATTTTAGGTATCATTCTGAAGGTTAAATACATCCTTTTAATCCCAAAGTAATTATGTTAAAAGGTATTTGAAGACAAAATGATTCTTCCGTCCCCAAAATGTGACCAAACGATGTCATCAGCTTTGTCTGAAGCCATGCAATATACTTTGCATACGTGTAACTCTGCAGCTATGCACACACCACTTAGTTTGCCTGGAGACACCCCAAAAATTCCATTTTGATTTCAAGAGAATGGAGAAACAGGAGGATCACAGCAGTGAAAGCAGCAAGGTACTGACAGCGGCATGATTAACATGCATCTGTTTAAATGCAGCGCTTTATTTATCTAGCATTATTTTGGAAGGATAGCATCTAAAGAAGTCAATTAAAAAACTGGAAGTAATGCTACAACATACATTATATGCAAACATGCCTCTGTTTATCTGGGGTAGCTCCTTGCATATAATATGCATACAGAACAAGACACAATGCATTTCTGAAATACTGAAAATCATAACCTAAAGCATGTACGATAAAATAAGGGAAGAGCTTTGGAAAGGCTTAGAGCTTGCATTTTTAAAAGTACTCCTGACATCAGTGAAGGTATAATCTTGATTTGGTCTGGTAAGACACCAGCTGTGACCTTTACTGAAAACAATCAAACCTATCTATTTGCTAGAGATGTCCAAAGACTAATAGCAGATGGGAAACAAATGTTTATGAGGTTCAGAAAATTGGAGTTTCAGCTGCTTACTGGGTTATGTTTTCTTGGACTCCGCATAGTCACACCTGAGGCATTCAAACTGCTCTATATCCTTACATGTCTCAGCAGAAGGGTGCAGAGCAGTGCCACAGAGAACTCAAGTTTGGGCCTCCTTTGTACACTATGCAATGCAACTCTCTCTGTTGTTACTTTTAGGAACATTTAAGGGTATGTTTCTTTCAAGTTCTTACAAGTGCACAGCAAAACCCGTCATGTAGGGAACTGCACGTATCTGTATAATTATGCTGGGATAAGAACTCCCATAATCCAGGGAGTAGTCTTTTTTTTTTAAATGCATAGACGTCAACGCATTCTGCACAACAGACATGAATTTGCTTTTACAAGTTCATCTTTCTTTAGTTACTATGACACTTAACATATGGCTGTAATACCTGGTGAATGTTTTAGTGAGTGCATGTTGTGTTCTGCCTCCTCATACATGAAATAGAATGAAAGGCACTCGCCAGGAGACTTTCCAATATTGGACAGTCAGGCAGTATAAAATAATCTGAATCACCCAAGATCTTTCCAGTTCTACTTACCCACCAGGCTTATGACACCACGGGAGAGATTTAGAAGTGCTAGAAGCCATTGAGAGAAGAGGCTATTAGTCTTGACAAATTTCTACCCTTTTTGTCACAGTTATGTACCAAGCCACAGTGTCAATGACGGATGTCTGAACAAAATGAACATGATAGCCATTTCTCCTGCTGTTCAGTGGCAAAGCGGTTTTGCCGTCTCTCTGAAAATGAGCATTGCAGGAAGAATGCAACATTTACCTGCAAGTTGTAGTCCTGAAGAATTTTCACTAGTGAGTCTCTCAAATTAGGAATCTCCATGCCTTCCTTAATGCGGTGGATCAAAAGAATAGGATCAACATGGGTTCCAATATTGTTCAACAAACCAGTAATAAAAGCTGTGAAAAACAAGAGGCAAAGAAATTAAGAAAAAAATCCAGCAAAATACCTGATTAAAGGATGCTTTGGTGACAAGCTACAGGCTCTGGCTGATTTTATGACAGTTCTCTACTAAGTGATAACACTAAACTTCATTTATGTAGCTTTCATATGTTTCTTGCAGCTGTATTTACTTGAATACAGGCCCTTGGGTAAGACAGGAAGCTACAATTTGGCTGAATTGGCAGAATTTGGCAGAATTTGGCAGAATTTGGCAGAATTTGGCAGAATTTGGCAGAATTTGGCAGAATTTGGCAGAATTTGGCAGAATTTGGCAGAACTTCTAGGGTATTTAGAAAAGGGGTAACGGTACCCAGTACAAACCCAGAAGTAAATAATGCACTTCAATTCAATAGAAAGGGCACTCGAGCAAATAGAGCCAGAAAATTAACTACATCATGTGACGACTCCATTCCCTGTTCCAGATTTTAATAACAAATTTTGAAGCACTTAACCTAACTCCAAAGTGTTGCTGAACACTGGTGAGAGTGACACAGAAGTCTCTTGCTTTTTGAAGTGCACCTGGCTAAATGAAACACTAGAAAGATGAACCTCGAGGCTGTGTTTTTTATTCAGCTCCCAAAACTGGGGAATATCACTGGAGTTGCTCTGCATGCGAGAGAATTTTATATGCTTTGAATCCCCTTTGCGCTAAAGATGTCACTAATTGTAGCATCACTTTTAGTGATGGACTGCATTTAAGTATGGGTAACTTGAGAATACCATCCTCCTTTAGGAGTAACAGAAATTTTGGTTGCTTACTCCCATCAGAATTAGTGGTCAAAGGATGAGAAGATATGTATTCTGACACTAATTCTACAAGACGTTCAATCCTTCAGAAAAGAGATCCCAAGAGAGACTTTAAAGCCTGGATTTAAAACCCCAGAAGAGGTTGCAAAACTAATGGAGTAGATAGTTAAAATAATTCTCTATTTTCTCAGTCATATTAACTCCTTTGAATCTGCCTCCTGAACAAAACTGATGTTGCTTATGAGATTGTCAGTTTCTGGTTCCATCTAAACTTTAAACCTGAGTAGCTATTCATATAATGGATGAAAGGCAAAATGCACTCATTATTACAGATCTTACCTTTGTATCCCAAAACCAAAACAAATTAGTTATTCTACTGAGGGGTAGAAAGGTGTAGGTTCTTCATTTTCAGAATTTCAAAGGGAAGCAGCTGCAATAAACACACTACACAACATCCTCATCAATTCTGCAGACTATGTTTTGAGGCTGTCTAAAAATAAAGCCTCGTTCTGCCAAATTAAAAGCACCATTCTCCCCTTTATTTGTCATTAAGGACATAACTATGCAGAGCGTAGTCAAATGTTAAAACCCTAAGTACTCATTCTGTAGTATGCCCACATGCTGCCTTACTGGAAGTTTTTATGTACAGTAGGACAGCTATGTTGTGTTCCACAAACCAGAACACCACCCTGGCCATCAATAAACACCTTCGCTAACACACACGTGAATAATTCAATCCTTTAATTGCAATAGCATTCAAAAAAAAAAAAAGATACACATACAAGTCTTCTGAGAAATTATCCTGCTTACGTGGTTTGTCGATAGAATATAAAATGAGGTCTTCCCAAAGCTCTCCATCATCTTGTTCCTTGGCAAATTCAATAGCTTTATCTACATCTTGCAATTCTTCCATTATCATCTTCAAGGCACTGCGGCTATTACCCATTCTGCCTAGAAGGAAAAAATATGAAAAGAGATTATAAATCCTAAATGCTTATCAATGCTTAGCGCTTTAAGAAGTTCTTTCAATATGAATTTTATAACTGTGAAGGTGCCTCAGACTAACTCAACCAAGATCAAATATAATCTAAGCTGATTTAATGTAGGAATGCAAATCCCAGAGCAATCAGTATAACGTGAACAAGTGCTTGGAGCACTTTGCTGGACTGGGACCAGGAGCCTTTCTTAAGGATGTGCTGGGTTAGATTAGGGGTTCGAACCACAGCAACATCTAATGTAAGGGGGAGCACGTGCATGTAAACTATGACATGAAATACCCCCTTTAAAGAGCCCTCATGGACACTCTTTAATTTGCAGTAAATATAGCGCAGCTTACACCCATAGGAAATGAGAGGAAGGAAGAAATAGTAGAAATGCTGAACTATTCTTTAAATAAATCCACGAGTAAATCCTACTCTGCTCTCAAACGGTACACAAAACATTCCTCTTACTAAAACAAATATTGATTAAAAAAAATGCTTTCCATTTGATTCATGACTAATATACAAACATACATAAAAATCTTAGTCTTACAATGCCTCCCATTCAAAGGCAGATTCCCTGGCCTGCTGGGGGAGTTAATTTGCAATTAATTTTACTAAAATAAGAAAAATAAGCAAATCTTCCACTTGAGCAAAATATAACAATCAGCTTCTGAGATGTATTCAGAATAAACCATTTGTTTTATTTCTCCTCCCTCTTCAAACTGACAGCATTACTCTTCTCTTGGAGACCGTCTCAAACATACCGCCTCACAACCTGTTCCCCACGTCCCTGCAACACCTCCAAAACCCCAGAAAAACACCAAATCAGAAAAGCAGTAACACAATATATGGAGTTAAGACATCATATGAATAATCCAGTGATTTGTTTTATTTTCTAAATCGTGTTATTTGGTTCTACTGACTGCATACCAACTTTTGTCTTTGGGAAAGTGTGTTAAACAATATTAGACAATACATCATACATTTTTGCAGCATAAACTTTATGACAAGATTAAAATCATGTTGTAATTTATCACAGTGAGCGTTACTTACTCAGAAGATAGACTGTCTCTTCTACAAAGTTCCTCTGTTGGCAGATCTCAAGAGCCTTGAATTTAAGGGAAGGGAGGAGGGAAAAAAGAATACAGGGAACCATGTAACATGATATTTTATTGATCACAAATGCTGCAAGAGGCTTAAAGATATTTTCCCATGAAGTTGCATTACTCATTTTGACAAGAATACAGCTCCCTTCATATGCACTGTCAGGCTGTCTGGCATTAATTAGGAGGACAAACTCCATGACAATTTTTTTTTTTTATTTTTCTCCAAGATTAAATAAATCTGGGGACAGAACAGGTATTTCAGTCTGGATTATGCCAATCTCTACCTTTAAATCTACTGGAAACGTCTTTCTTCTGCTTCCAAAAATTGGTTAATCCAAAAGCATTAAGGTTATCTGCTGACAAGACTGGATTCCTGTGGGTGGACTTATGAGATCTCTAGTGATGGATGTCTGCCTGATATTCATTCATAACACAAGACTGTAGATCTCCTCAGTGTAATCAGAACGGCTTTGGGAAGCAATGAGTGCCCTCCAAATTTTGCACCAATGGCCTCCAAGAAGACAATACAAAAATAATCTAGTGCAAAAATGAAAAAATAAGAAGGAAGCATTTCTTGTAAATTTGGTTTAATGACCTGAGGACTAAATACCACAAGCAGTTGAAGAATCTGTGTGTAGTTGAAACACACTTAGCACAATTACCAACACTACCAAACTCATTACCAACAAGTTTTTAGTAACAGAAAATTGGCAGGACTGGTATGCCATAAATGATGCCATGTCTGTTTCACAGAATCACAGAATGGTTAGGGTTGGAAGGGACCTCTGGAGATCATCTAGTCTAACCCCCCCGCCAGAGCAGGGTCAACTTGGAAGAAGAAAGCAAATTCAAGATTCACAGCATTCCTGTGAAGAAAACTGATCACCAATAAAGACTTTCATACTTGGAAATCAAAACTGTAAATGCATAAGATACAGCTACAGCTAAAGATGTAGGTAGGAATTAACTTTTCCTTGCATTCTCAAATTATTTCAGAAGGATTACTATACAGATTAGAGATACAGACAATGAATTTCAGGGTAGAGGTAAGTGAATTACTGACCAGATACTTCGGGGGAATGAAGGTATGAATAATACTAATAAGTTATAAACACAGCTGACAGCCTTTTTTCTCTCTACTTAGAAGCTAAACTACAAAGTATCAGGTATTCAGTATTTCTGGATGCTGCACATTATTGACTGTCATGCTCCCTCTAGAGGAAAACAGAGAACATTCCTACTTCTCTTTCAGTTCACTTTATAAAACATTTGCTAAAACTGCACTTGAATAAAAGTGGCTTACTTTTAAAAAACAAGAATTATTTCTTCCTGACAGGTTTATAATTACTTTAAAGCAATAAGTGTGAATTTGTTCAAATATTGTGGGTTTTTTTTGTAATTTATACTCTGCACTGGTATCTGCTTAACAGGAACTGAAGATATTGATAACTGGGAAATTCTTGGTCCCCTTTTCATTTCCTTAGAACAAAGATTTGCATGTGGCAAAAAGTGTTACTACATGATCTGTATGGTAAGAAGTATAACTACAGAATTAGCAGTGACAGTAAATTCAACCAAGTTTTTTACAGTGTTGGTATCTTTCCTCTCTTCCTTAGCTTCTTACTGAAACATATTAACATTTTAATGTAAAGTTAGAATTACACTTTTTCTAATATCCTTTTCTCTCCCTTTGGTAATTATTGTACTGCACCTTCCAAAGGTTCATGGGTCTCTGCAATATTCTTGCTCATCACCTGTAACTTCAGCAAAGCAGTGCCAGCAATGTGCTTGCATCATTTACACACAGCACCTTTCTGCACTACACATCACTGAAGATGGGTGGCTTGATCTGCAATAATTAAAACTAATCTGCACCAAATGAAAAAAAAAGTGCAGGTAAGGTGTTACACATAAAACCATGATCACACAAATAATATGTCAGGCAAAAACTGAGAGAGACCAGGAGAGTTAAATAAACCAGCATTGTAGACAAAAGTCTGTAGCTGGAAACCTCCAGGTTCATTGCCTAAAAAGATCACTGGGACAACCTAGTCTCGTGCGATGGTTTCAACAAAGACCAAGCCTGCAATCCTAACGAAGTATTTTCCAGTGTTTCCTGCTGTTGCACAGTAAAGTTGATAAAAGCACGCAAAACAAGAGAGGTGCCAGGAACAGTACTAGTTCTCCACAGAATGTCAACCATGTAAATTACAATATTCAATATTACATTTAAAACTACTCCACTGGTGTCATCACCATAGTTGCACACAGAGAGGCATCCTTTCACAAAGTCTGCTCTGCTTGGCCATTAACAGCAACGAATACAAATAATAAAATCGTGACTCCACTAAAGATGAAAACTTTTATTTCCATTTGATTCACATTAATTCAAGCAGGGGGAAAAAAAAAAAACAAGACTGCCCTTAACTATAACTTTTAATTTGACAAGAAAGAGCAAGGAAGGAAAATGTAAAATGGTTAAAAGGGGTAGAAACATGGTAGTCTGTAAAACCCCAAGTCTGCTACCAGAAGTACAAAGACAAAATACTTTTAGCTCTGCTAGTTTAGTGACTTGTTATATTGTGTATATGATTTGAAAGCAACTTAAGGCCTCAGAATACAAAGCTAGAAAAACTCCAGTTCAAGCTACTAATTTTTCAAGATCTAACAAACTGACTAGTCCTAGATTTGGTAAAATGACTGTCAATTTCTTGCAACCACAACCTGCTGTCCAGTTAGGCCAGGCACTGATGTGTAGATATCATGTGTGAATTCAGAACTTCTACATTAAAAGTCCCCACCGATTCCTGCCCTGTAAGCTGAGAGAGGAAGGTCTCAGCTGTGGGCTAGCTCTGCAATCCAAACTTCTGCAGGTGATGGTCACAAACACAAAGGATCCCTCCTTTTGGCAGTAGAGGGCAGTACCAGACACAGTAACAAATTCACAACACTACAAGCTACAGACATGAAAAAAATCGACGACCTGTGTTTAGATTCTGGGGGCTTACCTTCTCCAGTGGACAGTGCGTGCTGTCTCTGAGAAATGGTAGTAAATTTGGCCGATCGTATTCAGCATAAAGGCTGATCTGCTTCTCATGATATCGCTGGCCTTTATGGTGGTCTCTCTTGAAAAGCTTGTGCAAATACTAGGAATCAAAAGAGAGAGTATCAGAACTCAAAACCACTTAGGCAATATTATTTGTTCTTTGATAATAAAAAACTCCTCCTAATTTCCTCAGGAATGTGCTAACACGTACTAAAAGGCACAGAGATTGAATTCTGATTCAAAAGACTAATTTTACATTTTTCTGAAGTACCCTCATCACACCAATCTCCAAAACCAGCTCTATAAAGCAGGTTTTCAGCAACAGTTAAGAAATTGTCCTTTAACCTTCAATGAAACTACTGGATTTTGAATTTTACAGAAAACTTTGGACAAGTATGTCAAATGAAGCATTTTGGTTATCTAGATATGCTTCACCATTACAGATAACAATAGATCAAATTTTTACAATGTGAAGTGTTTTAACCAAAGTACCTGAAAGTATAGATACTGGGGCAAAGCTCCTTCTCTCTAGATGAGCACAGAAAAGCCGTGAGAATCATCCGGAGAGTCACTTTTATGTAAAGGGAAGCAGGCTTCACACTTTGAAACTGATGCAACCCTTCCACAAACTGACAGTCAGTCAGTCGTCTTTGCAAAGCTCTTGGGCTGCGGGCTGCACACTCCATAGAGCTGCTTCCTATAATCAGATCTCTAACACATAAACTCACTCTCCACCAGACTGGTGCCCTGAGCCCCGCTTGCACACAGCGGCAAGTTAAACTTCCCTCCCTAATACAGCCCAAGCCCGTGGTTACACATTACGTATTCCACTGACCGCACGTTCAAACCGAAGGGGTGCTTTTGGAATGGCAATGTGGAGCCACAGCCTTACAGTGATATTGTAATTCTGCTCAAACAAGAACAACCCTGCAGTGTACGGAAGTTACAGCTTGAGAAAGGCAAGCAGTTCACTGTCTCTATGGATCATCAAAACACGCTTCAGACCTGCACCCGACATCCAATCCCATTTTTGTGTAGGTAAAGAGGAGGGATACAGGCAAGAAGTAATTGACCGGAGAAGAAAAGTGTCTGCAATGTCATAAGGAGTACCTCAAGGTATGTTAACAAGTAAGCAGTATGTTTTCAAGTTCTCACAGGTACACATTTTAAAATTATTTTACTATTGTAAAAATGCTATGGCCAGGTTAAAAAAATAGATTAGCAAATAAGCAGCCACTTTGGCTCTGATGATTTACGACATTTTAGTGTCACGTGCATTTTGACAGGATAACCTCATCTGCAAGAGATATGCCCAGCAACGAGTTTATTCAGCTCAACTCGAAACCAACAGAATACAGAAATATTTACCACATGCTGTAGCTCAGGCCTGTTCTCTAATTCTTCAACAACTCTGTCAATCTGAGAGAAAATAAACAAACCCCAACAGATTAGCAAACTTGTGATTAACATTTACAGGACTGAAAGGATGGGTAATAGAAGCATTGGACTGCCATGCCGTGAACTTGTTATACTCACGGAAATTTTATCTTCGTTATCCAAAAGCATGTCTACTGCTTTCTAAAGTAAAGAAAGAGAACTCAGTTAAGAAACAGGTACATCCATTTGCTCACACTCCATATAGTATTATGCTTGTTCACTGATGGGTATCAGAAGAATACTGCAGACCTACTCTTTTCAGCAACAGTAATTCAGAGAGTAGTTTGCATAACATCAGCATTCCCTGACAGCACAGCATTACAGGAGAAGACATCATGTATTCTTCCAGAATACTTCTCCTAAGTTTCCACACTAATAGCAATCAATACTGTGCACTTACACTGCAGGTGAATTATGCCCATCGAATCATGGGTCACAGAACGCTACCATCAAATGATGTAGAAATACTATTTGTCCCATTGCTAAAGGAAACTGCAGGTGATGGCTGTATAGGAAACACACGACTCAACTTCCCTTACAACTGGATTCCTCCGAACTATCTGCACACCGATACCATAACACAAGCAGACCAGACCATGTAAGCAGAGTGGCCACCAGGATTCTGGTTCTGGTTCCTCTTAGAAGAGCAAACTTTGCTTCACATTAAAAAAATACAAACCCACAGATTCCTGATATGATTTATGCTATTTAACAAAAAAAGAATTATACTCTTTTTTTGCCCTTTGTAGTTTAGAATGGGCAAACCAAAGATTATCATCTTTGGTACAGATGGCTCCGTATTTTAGCTCCAGTGCTTAAACAACCGCTGCACAGAAAATGCAGATCCACTTGATTTCTCCCCAAGGATCATACCAAAACTCATTTGCTGAGGTTTTATAGCCAGCTGGGAAGAAAGAAGATTGAATTCAGCACAAACCACATACTTCTTATTCTTGAAATTTAGGTTAATAACCTTGCAAACTTTCAAAAGCAAAAAAAAAAAAATATATATATATTCATGAGCACAGGTAGCGTTTTCCTCAATCCTCCCAGTAATGGGGGGAGGCTTCAGATATCCACGCAAGCCCAGAATATCAATACTTGGCTCAAGGACGGGTGCCTCTGCCAAAACTGTGGGTTTTTAAACCATGGAAGAGCCTTTGAGAGACAAGGCCTGATGGGATCCACCTGTCCCGATGGCAAAAATGCATCTTTGGGTGTAAGCTGGCGGGACTGATCGAGAGCACTTTAAACTACAATCAATGGGGGAAGGAAATACCAACAGGATTGCAGTAGGTAAGCCAAGGGTGGCGATGCTAGTGGGAGCATTTACACTGCCCCTGGGAGCATGGAGGATGCAGGAGAGTATCCGAAATGCTTGTACACCAACACACGCAGTATGAGAAAGAAACAGGATGAACTGGAAGTGTCGGTCAGCTCCCAGACCTACGATATCATTGGTATTAGTGAGACTTGGAGGAAGAAGTCCCACAATTGGAGCGCTGGAATAGAGGGCTACAGGCTGTTCAGGAGGGACAGGCAGGGCAGGTGAGGCTGAGGTGTTGCACTGTATGTAAGGGAGAGGTTTGATAGAACAGCCCTTACAGTTAGTGATGATGTGGTTGAGAGCCTCTGGGTGAAGATTAGCGGGATGGAAAACAAAGGAGACGTTGAGTAGGTGTCTACTACCGATCGCCTAGTCAGGATGTAAGGACTGATGAGTTATTTTATAGGCAATTAGGAAAAATTTCTGGATCGGTAGCCCTTGTCCTTATGGGAGATTTCAACTTCCCAGATCTGAACTGGGAATTATCAATACTGCTGTGATGAGCAGGTCTTGGAAATCCCTCAGTTTTGTAGGAGATAATTTCTTGTCCCAAGTACGAAGTGAGCCAACTAGGAAAGATGCCCTCCTAGACTTGTTCTTTGTGACTACAGAAGGACTTGTGGGGGATGTGATGGTAGGTGTCTGTCTTAGCCACAGTGATCATGAAATGGTTGAGTTTAAAATTTTCAGTGTAATAAGAAAAAAAAAAAAAGAACAGCAGAGTTGCTACCCTGGATTTCAGGAGAGCAAACTTCAAGCTATTCAGGGAGCTATTTAGCAGGGTCCCCTGGGAATATGCTTTTGAGGGCATAGGAGTACATGAGCGCTCGTCACTTTTGGAGAACCACCTTATAAAAGCACAGGAGCAGGCAATGCCATCGTGTCCTAAGTGAAGCAAGCAGGGCAGAACCAGCTTGTCTGAAACAGGGAACTCTGCTTGGAAGTCAGGAGGAAAAAGAAATTGTATGATCTCTGGAAGGAGGCCAAGCTTCAACATGGGTTCACAAAGGGAAAGTCCCGTCTAACTTAGTATCCTTCTATGATAATGTCACCTGCCTAGTGGATGAAGGGAAGGCGGTGGATCTAGTTTTTCTGGATTTTTAGTAAGGCTTTTGGTACTGTCCCTCACAGCATCCCCCTGGACAAGTTGTCCAGCTGTGGGATGAGCAGGTACACAGTGCACTGGGTGAGGAACTGGCTGAACGGCAGGGCTCAAGGGTTGTAGTGAATGGGGCTACATCTGGCTGGCAACTGGTCACCAACAGTGTTCCTCAGGGCTCAATGCTAGGGCCAAGTCTGTTCAATATTTTTATCAATGATCTGGATGCAGGAGTTGAATGCACTCTTGCATCAGCAAGTTTGCTGATGATACTAAACTGGGAGGTGCTGTTGACTCTCTCGAGGGACAAGAGCTTTGCAGACAGACCTGGATAGACTGGAGCATTGGGGTTTGATTAACGGGATGAAATTTAACAAGCCGAAATTCCGATTCTGCACCGAGGATGGAATAGTGCCGGGTACAAGTCTAAACTGGGAGATGAGCAGCTGGAGTGAAGCCCTGCAGAAAGGGGTCTGGAGGTGCTGGTTGACAGGAGGCTCAACAGGAGCCAGCAGTGTGCCCTGGCAGCCAAGAGGGCAAACTACATCCTGGGGTGCATCAAACATAGTGTAATTACCCGGTCTAAAGAGGTGATTACTCTGCTGTATTTAGCACCGGTGTTGCCTCACCTCAAGTATTTTGTGCAGTTCTGGGCCCCACAATTAAGAAGGACGTTAAGGTCCTTGAATGCGTCCAGAGGGGAGCACCAAAGCTGGTGAAGGGGCTGGAAGGCATGTCCTCTGAGGAGTGGCTATGGACTTTGTGCTCGTCTAGTTCGGAGAGAAAGAGGCTGAGGGGCAACCTCACTGCTCTCTACAGCTTCCTCAGGAGGGAAAGTAGAGAGGGAGGTGCTGATCTCTTCTCCCTGGGATCCAGTGCCAGGACACATGGGAATGGCTCAAAGCTGTGTCTGTGAGGGGAGGTTCACACTTGTCATAAGGAAACTTTTCTTTACTGAGAGGGTGGTCAAACGCTGGAACAAGCTTCCTGGAGAGGTGTTTGACGCCCCATGCCTGTCAGTGTTTCAGAGGCATTTGGACAATGCCCTTAACAAAATTCTTTAACTTGGTCAGCCCTGAATTAGTCAGGCAGTGGGACTAGATGATCGTTGTAGCTCCCTTCCAAGTGAAATAGTCTATTCTATTCTATTAATTGACTGTAGTGAAAGAAAAGTGGCAAGTACATTTAACATATGCCTCACAATAAATTCACTGCCTCCTTTCTATGGCTTATTAATAGCATTATTTGATTAAAATTGCAGAAAGAATATCATCATGGAAGTCTACTTGAGAATCACAGCGATGATCTAGGATCTGATATGCTTCTCACTGTGAGTGAAAAAAATCATCCTTGGGTCAATTATTTCACAGTCTAGGCAAACATCATCTTCCTCACCTCAGAATGTATCCAGACACAGCAAACACACCCTCTGCCTCAACACTATCTTTAGCTCATTTTTTTTTCATCTGTTAAAATAGCCCTAGTGGAAAGTGAATATAAAATCATTAAGATCACCATACCTCTGAATCAAAATCCATGAGCAGAACAATTTTGTCTCTGATAGAACTAAAAAGATTGTGCTTGTGGATCAACTGGAAGACGTCTTTATGCCTCAGAGTTAGGTAAATTTCTAGGGCTCTGCCATAGCGCTGGTCATAAGTATACCTGATAAAAAAACAATGTTATAATACACGTGACTTTACATATCTAAATGTAGGAAATATTACCTATGAGGGAAAATACAAATATACTCTAGGATGTAAAGCTTGTCAAGATGCTACTTGATTTGATGAATATCTAAATAGTTGCTGTGATTCACTTTTGTTAAAAGGAAATAAAAAACTGGGCAACACTAATTTCCACTCTGTTGATATCAGCCACCACATTTGTATTCTGACCTGTGGTTCTCTGCATTTTCATTTTTTGTGGTTTTCAAACCACAAGGGAAGCCACACAAAACGCTAGCTTTTCTATTTTCTGGAAACTAACTGGGACTCTTTTCAGAGGTAAAAAACTTTGTTCTCTGAAAACTTTGGGATAGACTGTAACATAGCCATAGACAGCAGCTTTGCTTTCTTCAAAGAAGCAGTATGAAAAGAACTTAACATGGGAACCAGACTGAGAAAACCAAAGAGCTTTATCCTTGTATGATATAACCTAGAACCCAATCAGTTTTTGCTACATTTTCCAGCCACACATTTCCAGCCATGCAATAAACTTAAATATACTACTTTTGAAATAGCAGGGAAAAAACAACACTTTAGTTTCCTCTGGGTAATTCTGAAATGCACACTTCACAAAAGAGTCTTCCTCTGACAGCATAAAGAGGAACACTAGCTATTTGCTTTGGAAAGAGGAGTAGCAAATCCAATCTTATACTAAACTCTTTGCTTTCATACTCAGCATACACTTTATGAGAGAGAGAAAAGAATTGCTAAGCTGTGCAATCAGCAAAGTGGAGTGGAGAGTAGAGAAAGCCTCTGTAGACTGCCATAAAGCAGATATTTCTGTTAAAAGATTTAGGCAGATATTTACAAACTATAGTATACTATTTCAAGCTTACTTTTTGTAACAGGAGTTTAAAATTGTACTCACAATTCTGCAAGCGTTCGTAGCAAAGTCCTGTTCTGGGGGTCTTTCTTCAGGTGATCCACTACAGCTTGAACTATGATTGTGTTGTTGTAGAGATCTCCAGGCCACTCTTTTATCAGGGTTGCAAACCCCTAAAAGTATAAAAGATTGTAACAGAAACAGAAAGAACTGCCCAAGGAACATTTCAAAACATCAAAGCTTCGGCTAAGCCTCTGAGATGATACCTGCTGTGCTTCACCTCTAAGCCACTTTTACGTGCCCACAGACGTGCACAGTGCATAACGCAGATTTTCCTTCTTAGGGCAATGTTATTAAGATTCATGAAGCTGGGTCTCTTTCAGGTGCTGTGTGATTTGTGCAGCACCTTGACTGCTTGTGCTACATTAAACAAACTAAAAATAATAGTATTTATAATAAGTAACCAATCTCACAGTATTTGCGTGCTATGAATAGCATTCTACCTGTTCTTTTAACTTCTAAACCAAAATCCATCTTTTTAACCTTTTCATTATTGTTAAATTGTCCACTGAAAATCTGTTTGAATACAACAGAGCATTTGCTATCTGAATTCCACATTGCTGAGGGTGTTTTGCTGGCAATAGATATTACACGTGGACATGTCAGGCTGCAGTACCTCATAGTCACTCTCCAAAAATTCATGCAGGACCATTTCATAGATCAGAGGTTTCAAAACCGGATCCCGTCTGGGCAAGTAACGACTAATTGCCTATAGGAACAAAGAGAATAAAGCATCAGAAGGGGAACGTGCAACATCCTGGCACACTGACGATAGAAAAAGGAATTGTGGTGAAACAAAAAAACAAAGCTACGTGCAAAACATGGCTCCTGGTAAACACTGGAAGTGCTGTATATTCATATCTGTAAGCAGTATCCAAAAGTTAGTTACTTTAGGGTTGTACATGTTGTAATTGCATTACCTCTCAGAAAGAATTTTTCATCAGAAAGACAGTAGTAAGATACTAGGTAGAATGCGAGTATCAGCCATTGCACTTAGAGAAGTCTGAATATTTACTGCTAGTCGTTTAAAAATAAAACCCACAAAAGACCCCTCAGAAGAAGGTAGTTTTCAAAATTCATTTTGTCCAGTCTTGGTCTTATATCTTGTAAAAAGGTATAAGCATTCATCAGCTGAAAAATATGTACCTTTGATTTATGACTTACTGAGGTCACTGAATTTTATGAAGAGTTCTGTTTTGCCAGCTATTTTTACATACCCAAATGAAAATTAAGTTGAGAATACATCTCTCCACGGAAAGGGTGAAGGCATGTGATCTGTTGCTCTATAGGAGGTGTTAAGGAACTGCGTTCTGGCAGGCAGGAGATGAGATCCTGCCAGAATGAATCGGCTCATACTCTGGAATTTCAGCACAGCATCTTATTAGCACTACTATTCCATGCAACTAGAGGCCAAGGTTATTACTGCCTGCCAAAATAAACCCTACCGCTGCCAGCTGTGTTGGGACTCTGGGGTTTGTAGCTGAAGGCCCAATACTGATGAAATTCCTCCAAACATGCAGAGATGTTGCCTGTTGCCCACCAATGGCACATGGTGCAGTAGCATTTTGTTACTGAAGTTGCATGAACAAAGCAGGAGAAATAACATTTCACTACATCTATTTTTTTTTTCAGTTTTACAGACAGCAGTGACTATTCACAACGGTCTCCTAGTAGTTACATGAAAACAACTGCCTAAGTTACATATTTCATTAAAGTCTTCCATCCATAGGTGAAAAAGGAGGCAAAAATAAAAGACCAATAAAAAAAGCATTGTTAATGACTTTGCAAAAATTAAAAGTTCATTGCTCACAGGAAACCTCTTCTCTCCCCACGCTGTTTGAGCTTGCCCAGTCTTCGAAACGTAGCGTGCTGCCAACATCAGGTCCCACCGTCTGTCACAGAATTTAATAGCTAATTCAGGGCACAGTCTTGCCAGCTGCCCTGGGGAATCATATTCCTGACCCCCTCATAAAAAAGCCTCTTCCAACCATAAAGAAAGCACGCTGGACATCAGCTGGAGACTCGAAGGCAGAAGACATTCTCCAATGGCTGTTTTCGTACCTACTTTCTACCTTCCTGCCACGTTCGCAGTGAACAGCCTTGCCCGACAGGCTTTGCTGCAACTCTTGGCTGCAGTTTGGCCTCACAGCGAGCTGCGGAGCGCTGCAGCTGCCTCGTTGCATGTGGGCCATGCTGCCTCACGAAGGAAATCTCTCCTGCCCCAGGAAGGACATCTCTCCTGCCCCAAGTCCCACTGCTTTGAAGGAAAAGCGCAACCACCTCCTGCAGTTTGGCCCCTGTGCTCAGCAAAGACTGAGAAGCGTCCAAGTTATTTTTAAGCCTAGGCACAAAGGTGAACGAAGACCTGTGCTGGAGGTTACAAACTCTTCCTATTTTAATTTAAGCACTAGTTAAGGAGCGAGGTCAGACAAAAAGCTCCAGAATCAGGATGCCTTTGTATCAATGCCTGAACCATGTGGGGAAAGTGACTTCAGATCAAAAGAGGATACTATACACAAAAATATTTTCTTCCTTTTTTTCTTCTTAAGACTTGCTTTCTGACTTTTGATCAATAGGTATAAGGGCGGGGTATATACAAGAAAATCCATATAAAAGTTGACATGAGATTGCCTAAAAACATCTCACCGATAAGCCTAAACCACAATTATTTGTTCCTCAGAGGATACCTATGAGATGAAAAAGGCTGTTTGGGTAATGCTGCTCTATGCTATGCCCGCCACAGTCAGGTGAAGTCTTTCATGTGTCCTCCAGCCAACGTTTGGTCATTAAAGCATTGCTGCTGCTAGCTGATCATCCTGCACCCCTGCTGAAAGTCACTGCTGTCACAGCAGAGTCAACAGAATGGAGCACATCCCTCATCCCACAACGGCCAGCACTGACAGAGTTTGGCATCTTCCTCAGCTGTTTGAACTGAGGCATTGGATTTTACACTGAAGTAACTCAAGCACGAGCGTGAAACTCCATCAAGCCACTGCTGCTGGAGGAGGAGAGGAGCAGATCGCTGCAAAGCTCTAAAATCTTGAAACTGCCATGACAAGGTTTGCTAGAGGACATTCACCAAAGACAGGAGAGACATCACGATAACAAAATGCAGCCTCTGGTAGCCAAACAGGACCTTTTAGTATAGGACACTCAGAAAAACCCTAAACCCACAAGCAAAGAAACAACACACACATCCCACAGGCTTTGACATTGGCGTATCACTAATTAGTCCCTCTGCAGGAAGGGAAGTTTAAACTTTCGTTTCACTGCCACCTCAGTTACTGGCAAATCACTACATCATAAACGTCAGACTTCAGGCAACTGCTTATATGCGGTGCAAATTCCTTAAGAAAATTCCCTTTTGAAATACACTTTGTCTCCAAATCTCAAATAGTCTCCTCATCCGGGCTTAAAGCCATTATAGCCCAGTTAACACTACTGTGTTTAATACCTGCTGGTTGGGTAAATAGGTAAAAATTCCAAATAACATACTAGTGACCCCAAGCATTTCAAGAACCACGTCATTTAGATCTGGCTTAACTTAGTTAATCCTTTATGATATTCCGGTATCTTTAGGAACTTGGAAAAAGTTATCTACAATTGCAATAGTAAAATAAGAAAGGCATCTTCTAGAACTGCAGCTTGAAGCTGAAAAATGTACCGGACTGCATCTTATGTTTTCGTAAGTCCACTTTCAAGAGGCTGAAAACAACCAACTGTTTAGAAAGGCAGTAATTTAGCAGAGATGTTTTTGCAGCAAACCTGCAAATATTTTTATATTTTACAGTCTGCTGGATGACATAAGTGGAGACAAGAATAACATCCATTCCAGACACTTGCATCTAAAAAAAACAAAATAAAGTCAAAAGGACTGAGAAGCACTCTATCAAAATTTCACCTGTACCTGCACTCAGGTCCTTTATTGGATTGAAATAAAGAGACAGAAACATGAGATTTCATCTTCCAAGGTGGCAAAGAGTGCACCGAACCACTAAGAACTCATACAAAAGCCAAGGCTGTTCTCGCACTGGTGTGGCTCTAAAACAAAAGCCAGACATTTCTCAAAACTGTAACGCTTCTGAAACACTTTCACTCTTTGAACAGAATTAAACAGTTCAAAACCAGCAAGGGACTGCATGCTGTGAGATCTTAATAATATGTCCTTTTTGGCTCATTGAGTTTGAATAGGAAGACATAAAATTCAGAAATAAACGTAAATGCGTTACCAAAGGGAGTGTGCATAATGTTTTCTACTGGTTTGGCCATGACAGCGCTATAGCCTTATATCCTGGGCAATTTATTAACTCAGAATCTCACATTAAATGTATACCATTATGGTAGCTGGCCCGCGACCAGGAAAAATACAGGACAGGGCAGACTGCTCCTCTTTCTTGCCACCATTTCCAGCACACAACACAGGTTTTCCCTGTCGCTTTGCAATTTCACTATTCTTTGCCACTTCAAGCTGTGGCTCTGTTGCAAGGCACTTGGATTTTCAGGAAAGGCTGGTGCCCACAGAGGCTATTTTTCTTAAGAGTTGGGGTTGGATTTTTCAGGACATACTGGAAAGCAGTAAAAAGTAAATGGAAAAGATGTATTTAACTGTGAACATCTTTGCACGTAAAGGCTTTGGGGGTGGGTCTTTTACTTGGGGGCTCTCAACAAGTTAAAAATAGATAGCTGAGTACCTGGATGTGCTATGCCTCCAACCCCATTTTGAGGCTTGTTAATATATATACATCAATCTGAAAGACAACTGCACAACTAGAGGTCTGCGGCAGGAATTTCAAGGGCAGCGTTGCATTCTGCTACCACACTAGGGCCATTAAATGAGATCCTTTAGATACTTCGTCAAAACATGCGGGAAACACAGCATGCCAATTACTTGAATGTAGAGACAGTAATTAACTTACCTTGAGCTGACCTATTTCTTTAAACTTGTAAACTTCAAATTCCCAGAGTTCTGTGTTTTTGCCAAGAATTTTCTGGCACTTTCTGGAAGGAAGATGAAAGGGGAGAGAACAAAAGTAGGTACATAGAATAATACAAATGTGACAGCATTACTGCAAGGATTCCTTTCTTCTTTCTTCTCCCTATCAAGACACTTTCAAAGGTGACTTATTTGGGCAACCATTGCTTCAAGCAGAGTGTGCCTGGTACTCCTCCTTTTAGATCTTACAATTTTGTTGCATCCAAGAGGAGTTAACCGCTTACTATGCATTCACCCTTATTGATTAGGGCCGTATGAGCTTTACGAGTGAAGTTTTTAAATCCCAGCTGCGAAAAACTGAGCACTTAAAAAGATACGCTTACACATACATGAAAATGCAAATCTTAGATAATTTCTGATCCTTACTTTAGATACCCATATTTGACATTTTTGTTTACACCCACATAACCACAAATTATTTTCTGATGATCTTACATGTAATAACACACAAATAAACTTAGATGATCAACATCCAAAGAAAACCTCAGTTTTGAAAATCTAGCATGACTTTGAAAAATCAAGGCTGACTTTCAAAAATGCCTATATCTCAATTCTGTATAAACTTTAGAAAGTTTAGAAACTAACTTTTCCATCACTACAGGCAAGAAAATATAGGGCACAGTAATACATCTGTATGTTTCAAAACTTCAGAAGCTCCATAACACACAGAAAATCAACATGACAGAATACTTCAGAATCAATAATTTGCTTTTGCTTTTTCCCCACACACAGGCACACTTTAGCCAGCAAAGAAAATCTTTAATAGTAAGTTACCGAGCAGCCAGGTCATACTCTCCTTTCTCCACTAGGTGATTTATATAGGCTAAGCCAATATCCTAAAGGGAATAAAAATAAAGAATTAGTTATAGAAGTTTGGAAGTCAACTACTTGACTGCCACAATAGCTATCACTCCAGCTGTATGCATTGCTGTTAAGTCAAGCACCAGGCCCTCGGTTAGATGTAGGGCCCACAGACAGTCAACACAAAATACCTGCCTGCACCACTCACGGGTTCAAATTAAGATGCTCTTTTAAATAATTCTCATAACCTCACTGACACTTCATTGACACTGAGAATACTGTCCCACCTCTACGTATTAAGGATTGTTCAAAACACATAGCTGATCATTCAGCGCGTGCATTAGCTATCTCAAAAAGAAAACCACCAGCCATTGTATGACACACTGTCAACACAAAGTTTGCAGGGGGGAATAATGTTGGTTGAGAATATAAATCCTAGTACTGCTCCATAAAGCAAAGGAAATACCAAGAATTTAGCAAGATTATTATTTATTATTACATAATAAATTGCCCTTTTCAAGAGTTTGTCACACAGGTCAGCTGTAAAATTTTTCTGGTAAGTGTTTAATATATTAACATTTTGGCGAAACAGCCATGCCTCCTGCTGTAATCTCAACATTGGTGTCAAGGTCAACACAGCCTAGTGTACCCACTGCATAACTTAAGAATCACATTACTAAAACCATACTGTTTCCAGAAAAAAAAAAAAAAGAAAAAAAAAAAAAAGAGTGCTGTACAATGTTTGTTTCCTACAAAAATAAACATTTGAGTATTCAGGTCTTCTGATCGACAACATAAATTTTTTTATCAATATCAAGACAGTACTGAGCAGAGCAGAATATGAACAGAGGTATCCAACAACTTTAACTGGTCAAGCTACTACAAAGATTAAAAAAAAAAAAAAATCACGCGCATATACCAGATATTAGGATTTCGTTACACTATAGGAACCCCCTTTGTATTTTCAACTTCACCACTCTCGAGAATGAAGATTTCTGCCAGCCTTTCTCTTGTGGGCCAGCTCCCCAGAGAGCATAGAAGACGGTGTAAGGAAAGGAGTTGTAGATCTGTGCTTGTTTCGGACCCTCGCATTCTGCTCAAGAGGTGCAGAGGGGCAGTGTTCATTACTGCAACCTAAAAAATCCTCAAGACCATCAGACTTGTCAGGTGGTGTGAGTGTGGTGTCAATGGTTTGATCACTGCTCGGCAGGGAGAGCATGGGTTGTTTCAAATCCCTGTATCACTGATCCTTCACTTAGGGCTTCATGGCAACATTTTTTCCCTCAAGACATTCCGTGGGTTTTGCATTAGAGAGCAAACACTCAACAACTCTGCTTGTATATACCCACACTGATTTTCACCCTAGTGAAGCAAATCTCTGCAAACTAAGAGAAAAGATTTTCTGGGGTTTGTTGTTTTGCTCAGTGGTTTTTGTTTTGGTTTGTTTTTTTGTTTTTTTTGTTTTTTTTTTTTTTTCTCCTAATGTATTGCGAGGAGCTCCTTTAAGAATTCTTTACATATTTTGCAAGGGTCACAGAGCAGCTAAATAACACAAACTCCGTGACAGGTGATGGCATGCCATTAGGTCTTGATTCAACTTCTGGACTGCACAAGAAAAAAAGAATTTTTAAGACACACATAATATATATGCATATAATATGCATACACAGTGTGCATATTAGAGCAGTAATCTGGCTAAAAATTAAACACATCTTCTAACACATTGTACTTAGATACAAACTTCCATTTAAAGAAGCAGCAGTATTAATGAAATACCAATGTGTTTACACTGAGGTCAATTTAAACTACAACAACAACAAAAAACAGAGCTAAAATTAGCAATGCTTTTGTGGCTATTACATTATTCCCCCTTTTATCTTGAACTCGATACCCTTTGTTGCTCTGTGAAGGGACTATAAACATGGGAAATAACTATACAGGAGAAAAGGAGCTTAACTATGTAAAATAATGAGAATTGCAAAGCAACATGAGAGAGCCAGATGTGAAACTGCAACTGAATTTCAATAGCATTTAAAAGGTCTTCCAATTGCACCTTTTAAACTCCTGCCAAAACCCTGTCACACGTACAAGGTAAAAGTTAAACAGAAATGTGTCACTCCCCACCCAATCTGTAATATTGTAATATTGTGTGTTACTTGAAACAACAACAAATTTAATACAAAAGTAAAAGCAAACAAAAACCGTATCAGCAATCAGAGAACTGGAATTTTCTTCTTTTTAATGTCAATAGCACCTTCATAAAATCCAGAATCTTTCGTGTTTCACACACTAACATTCCTGTTCCACAGCTGAAACCAAGAAATCCAACGCTAGTTGGAGTATGCCTAACAGCTATTGTCTGGTGCAATACAGAATAGGGAATGTATTTGTAGCATCCCACAGCATTCTAAAAGAAATTTTTTTTTTAATAGAAGTTTTGAGACTTACCAAAATCTTGTGCTTTTTTATGGTTTTCTGACTGATCTCAGCTGCCATCAAAGCTTCCTATATTCAAAAAGTAGAAAAGAGAAAGATACTAGCCAAATACACAAACTTTCAATACAGAAAGCTCTAGAACTGCATAAATCAACTATTTTTCAGAGCAGGGTGTTTGAAGCACTAGAATTTTTAATGCTATGGCTGGATGAACAGCTTTGAATTCATACTCAAACAAAAGCAGTCAACCAAAGAGAAAATACTTTTGTTTCCATCTGGGTTCACTCCACATTACTATATTAGGATCAAATCGCAAGATTACAATGAAACAGACAATGCAATCGCATTGGATCATTTTCAAATGAGAATCCTTCACTACCAAAACCTGTGAAAAAAAACATCAGGAAAGGTGGTAGGAAAAGGCTACCTTTTACTTCCCCAGCCCAAAAGTCTTCTCCCGTCAAACTGATTTATATTTAAGTGTAATTTGCCGTTCTTCTACCTCTTTCAAATGTACAGAAACAAAGCTGGCACTTTTACAAACAAAATGAAATCTTTAACATACATCATAACACACAAGCTATCTACTACCTCGAACGGCTTTCAGAAAGGCACATGCACAGCTGTCACTTGCAAATTACTGGAGTCTTCAGGGACCAAATGCTGTGATTTACATAAACTGCAAAACTGCACTCATCATATGAGTTTGCTATTCAGATGCAAAAGCATCCACAAGGATTTAAACAAATCTGCCTGAAGAATACCATGATTGCATTAACAAAAGGAATATGTCCTGAATGGCCTTCTCACTTTTTTTTTTTATATAACAGGCATCCAGCAAATAACACATAAATAAGAATTTGCAAGTTACTTCATGCATCGTAACAAGTGTTCTAAGTCATTAACTGCAGGACATCAGAATCCAGAATACTGGGTGCATGTTGATACTGTCTGTAGGAATTCATTATTATTGTTTTAGGTGTTTAGACATACATGCTTAAACACACCTATATTTACGCAACCAAATACTGAGCTGCTTTTTCCCAGAGGAGCTGTGTGCCCTTGTTTTTTCATATTGGCTTTGTTTTTTTCGTGCGTATCACTACTTTCAGCACCAATAGCTACAGTTCGAGCCCCTATGATTTTACTTTTAAAAGCTTCAACACCAAAAGCAAGTAACGTGGAGCAACACACAGTACCGCAACACAACATTCTCATTCTACAGTGGAAGCGATACAGAATGGAAAAATTCTAATATTGCCCACCAAATCCATTTCCCTTCCCTCTTTAGTTGGGATAGATCTAGAAAAACATCCACGTAGCTCGTTAGTTAACTGTTCTCCTGCTTTAAAGCCAAAACACAGCTTTAATAATTTTCAGTGACAGCTAATACATTTCATATCTGATGCTGAAAGCAGTATTCACAGCATCTAATTCAGCTACCTCACTTGGGTGCAATTCAGATGAGTTGTTTCAGTAGGAAGACGAAGTCTCCAGAGAGATGGAGAGATGTATAGTCAACTCTTACCCTGCACAAGCATTTAGTCAATGACTGTAGGAACAGAAACTATCCAATCCAAATCACCTAGCAAAGTTCATCATCCCACCACAATCTCCAAACCAGGAAAGCCTGAAGGAAAGAATGTTGTAAAAATTACTTCGTATTTCTTCTTTTCAAGAAGCCAGTCAATGTGGTCATCTTGGTCCCGCTCTTTAGCCACAACCACATCTCTTGGGCTGATGATATAAAAAAGTGATTCACCTTCCGAATACTCTGCAAATGCATACACAGTTTTATTATTATTATATTTTCCTTAAGTAAAGCCCTGCTTTTTAGTACACCCTTGAGGGGAATTTAAAAAGAGGAGATGCAAGGAAGACAGTGAGGTTACTCCTGCAGAACATGCTTCTTTGGGAAGCTATATTCTGCAATAAATTAAAACTGGTTTAAATGGCAAAACAGCTTTAAAAAAAAAAATCACTACAGCTTATTGCAAATTCTGATTCATCCACTATGTGTAAACTTTATGATGGTTTAGAACACATTATTATACTTTTAGAGGACTATTAGACTACATAGCCTGCAATAAACTTATCTTCCCCATCAAGGTCAAGGCCATCAAAAGCATAAATGATAGATGCCATAACCCCTGGGGACACAGCACATCATTACAGCAATGCATTTGCAATGCTATAAGTTAAGATTATATGTATAATGCATTTGCTTATACCATAAGCCTTTATTTTTGAGTGAGCTCAAAGGAAAAATGTACTTAAAGGTAAAATCAAACACAAAAGATGACTGTTCAGAATAGGTTTTATTTCCACAGAACCCACGAAGAAACACCATCGATATTTTGTAGGTACAGGAAAGAAAACCATCCCCCATCCTTTATCTGTATCTATACACACATAGAAATACACTCCTGAACTGAAAAGCAATTCACAAAATAATGCTTGTTTTAAAGCCATCCAAAAAAATTAGACTTGTCAGATTAACTAGAATATTCATTAAGCATATAAGTACAACTGTGGGTATCAATGTTCTGCTTAGGGAGATGTATAAAGAAATCCCAATTCCACTGATAGCAGCAGAGATGTTTTGGAGATGAGGAGGAGATATACTATATTTCTAGTGGCTTAAGGGCATTGATGTACACAAAGAGGCCTGACAAGCCTATGATTTGAAGCATGCTGCCAGAGAAGATGCTTAAAAATCAGATTCATGGATTTTAAAAGCCAGAAGGAATGTTTCTGTATAACACAGGCTGTATAATCTTCACCAAGGAATTCCGCATCAGCTTTGCCATGCATCCTTCTGACTACAACACATATATCAGAAAACCACCCCATCTTTTTTAAAAGACTGGTATAGATTGTGCCAGGGCTTAATCTCCCTGCCTGTTATATAATTAAACCTATCTTCTAGGCTGAACTTGCCAAACTCCAGTTTCCATTCATTACACTCTACCATTCTGAGGTCTGTTATAGGCCAACAGCTTCATCAATACAGGGAAGCTAAATATCAGTGTGTCCCTTTTAAGTGGATCCAGGCACATCTTACTGTCAAAACGACATTTATTCCATCTTTATCTCTCAAGCAGCTTTTCCAGACACCGTATCACTCATTTCACTATTCCCGAAGCCTGCTGTGTCCAAAGAGACACAAGAGCTCCTATGGATCACATGTTGGATACATCTCCATCAAAGATACTGCCTTCCACGATACTGGGTATTACATGTGATCTATTATTTCTGCCTTCCTCAGTATGTCTGACTTAATAGACAGCACTACAAATCATGATATTTAAATATGCACATTTCTTTCTTTCATGTGACTGGTTCTTGTGGATTTCTGCTTTACATTTCAGTGTCATAAGCAGTTATAGCCAGTTATTCAATGGGATGACATAAAAATGAAACAGGAGGCTAAGTCCTCCCAAATCAAGGGGTTTTTTAACCAAGTTAGGAAAATAAAACAAAACAATATTAAGAGCACCTACCTAAATGATAATCTCTGCATTCATTTTCCTGAAATCCTCGTACTGTTAGTGCATCAGAAGAAATCTCTTCACAGGACTCAGGTAGGGGTTGTACAATATCCAGTCTAGGCCTTGCACAACACTCCACTTCCTAGAAAAACACAAACATCTTACTTGCATCCTACACAACTTACCTTAGCAAGGCCAACTGATGGTCATCTACAAACAAGGCCGAAATTCAACAGATGCTAACATTCCCTAAGGTCCAGTACTTTGCACTGGGCACTCAGCTGCGAACCATACAAGTTGCAAAGTTGTGCTCCACAGAGTATCTGTAATCACGTCTGAAACACAAAGGAAAGTTATTCCTACTCTTGGCTTGCTTCCCTTAAACAGATCAGTGCAGAGAAGGAGGTTTAGACAAGGCACAGGTCTAACCCTTCCCCTGAGTTTGCTCGTTATTTTTCTGCTATTGGTCACAGAAGTTTTCAGGGCTATCACAGATGATCATCAACCATTGCATTCAACAAGAAACAGAACAATCTGAGACACGCTCCCAGCTGGGCTCAGGCTGCAAAGGACAGAGCTCTACGAATCAATGATATTCGGGTACCAAGATGAACTTGGGTTCTTTTTTTTCCTGCTGGTGTTTAAGTTTTCATTTTTAAGCATCCAGCAGCAGTAGGGAAAAAATTAATCTGAGAATAATCTAAAAACCTTGCTGTGCTGATGATCTTCGAGTACCATGAACTTTCAAGTGCAATGTAGGTGGTTATGGTAAGATGACATAATGGATTTTCATCTTCTATCCAAGGGAAACCGCTGTCTGGAACTAGCTGTATTTTTAATTAAGTCAAGGTCCAAGACAATCCCTTATTTTCTACTTCTGGCTGTGAATTACAACAAAATACAGAATGAAAGAGCGAGGAGACATATAAAGTGGATTTACACAGCTCTAGCCTACCCATTCAGCAGCAGCAACTCTTGGGTCTTTTCACAATTTAACAGCTCCAGTGCAAAAAAGGAAAAAGAAAAAATATCAAGGCAAGCCATGAGTTCAATTCTGATCCAATTTGTAACAAGTAGGAAGCTGTTGTTTGAAAGCCGTGAAATCGAGCACAGGAAGAACAATGTTCTCACAACCCAACAGCATTTGTAGCAAGCAGCGCTTCTGCTGCAAGCGCAGGCAGCTTCATGGAACCAAGACACTAACAGAGGGGTTCCCACCACACCAGGGCACAGACACAGTGTCAGGGAGGAGAGTACTTTTGTTTCCTTGCTAGAGTTACCTAGAGGACCGAGAATTTATCAAAGTCCAGCATTCAGAGTTTGTTTAAAAGGCTAATTAAAAGCAAATACATGAAGAAAAACTCTTTCCTATGTTCTATTACCATTATATCACCTGGAAATTCTCTTTTCATCCCTCTTTTCTGAAGCAGTTCGAATGACTTTAACCTTTATCAGTCACTACCTCCCTTATACCAGCTCCTTTCCCATGCTACTTCTTCATTAACAGCGGCTTCCCAATTTCCTTGCTCCCTAGCATTTCAACCCACCTTTTCCTCCCCCTTCCTTATCCCATATGTTTGCCTCTTTTTCTTTCACCGACTCTTCCGCGCTAGAGGACTACTGTGCCGACTCTCGCTAGAGGACTACTGTGCCGACTCTCTTGGGAAACACTGCTGTGACATTATTTTTCTCCTTAATATAAATAAAGAAATAATAATCTGACATCCTGCAGCAAAGCTAGAAGCTAACCCTATTGATTTCAGCAGGCTCGAGCATTTGTTTGAACCTACAGCATTTCATTGCCTAGCAACTTGTGCACCCAGTTGCTTAAGGTTACTATGGTGATGGTTGTCTAATGCAGACGTACTATCAAAGAGATGATCAAGAGCATCTGCCATTCTCACACCGCAACTTCAAGGATTTCCTCCACTGCCTCACCTTTTATTTGGCAATATGAAATAAATGTCGGAGACAGACACGGCACTCTCCTGCGTGCAGTAAAAACAGCTGACATGAATTCTAATTTCTACCTATCTACACACGTATCTGGGTGTACACAACTAAAGGTCTTGGAAGCAAGGGAGACAATGATGCCACTTGCTCGCAATCATGCATCCCACCGCTGCCACAGAGAGTCTTATTGCTTGAGTTGATCAACTTCACTACTCTCATTTCTCCTAAGATGCGGTGTCAGCAAGCCTCTCATCTGGCTAACAAAGATTCTCCATTTCTTCTGGTGCAGAAATAGCAGAAAGAAAGAAAGAAAAAGAGAGAAAAGGGGAGGGGGCGGGAAGGACAAAGGAGAGAGAAGGACCATTTAGAGACCTTCTCTACCCCTGCAAGAAATAAACAAACCCAGATGGGACTTCTGAAAGGTAAGTCTTCAACATCACCTCCACTGACCTTATTTTATAGGTCAGAGAAGTTTCAAGCACTGTTCACTACCAGCGGACTACAAATTTTTTCACATATAATCAGTTCTGTGTGACTAGTTAAGGCCCAACTCACAGGGCAGTTTAGTGCTGTGAAGAAACTGTAACATAAAAACAATTACCGTTTTTTCAGAAATCTCCTTTACATATGAAAGTATAACAAGCTGGTCGCAGAGAGGCGCAAGTCCACTGATATAGAATTCGGTGTCAAACTGGAAAACTGAAATACAGGAAAGACAACAGATTGTTAAATAAATGAACGCGTATGACCTACTCCCTAAGAAAAACACACAGCTGATTTTCAGCAGCAATCAACAGCATGCAGTAGCACTTCAAAGAAAGGAAGGCTCAACACGTATAACAAACCTACAGACTTCCCAGCTGGATCAGCAAGATGAAAAATTACATTTAACAGATTAAATTCCATTAAAGCTTGCAAGAAGAAATGTTTGTGCTCCAGGACATGCTAGAGACAAAACATTTGAAATGAATGGTTAGCCTGATTTTCAGTAATCCTACTGAAAAAAAGGAAGCAAAACTAAAAATAAAATAAACCAGGCAATAAATAGAACATCTTCATTGGTTTGCATATTCGCAGCAAGTCATGTGGCCATAAGAGAATCACACCTGCTACACCTAGTTGTCTGATATATGAAAACACAAAGAACATATGAAAACAAAAAATCTTATTTATTTATCATCACTTTAAACATCACAGGAAGATTTACAGATAAGCTCATTACAAAGAAAATATACAGTTAAATAGTCTCTTTTCTTGTCCATAAAACTGAAAATGTAATTTCTGAAAATTGGTCTTGAAATCGAGACAGTTATGTGATGACTATTTTGAGAAAGAGAAAGAAAAGGAGAGCTGAACGGTATTTACGAAAAGGCTCATTCAAGCAGACCTGTGCCACAGAAACAGCTATTTTCTTTCATTCTGCTGGATTTACAGTGCAGGCATTCAACTTCTGGGAAGCCCTTTTTGTGGGCTCTTTGCTCATGGGGCCCGAAACAGGAATCATCCAAGTGCTTATATTAGAAAAACTTATATGCATCATCACTTTCTCCCAAAACATGGTTTTCGGAGAATCTAATTAGTAATCTACATTACTAATATCTACTGTTTACTAAACCAGTTACTAATTATTTTAGCAAAGCAAACAGAAAATGCAGCATAACGACACTAAAAATAAAGCTAATTTTCTTTAGCTAAGGTAATAAGAAGGAACAGGAGAAATAATCGTCCTCCTGCTAAAGGAGAAAAAAATAATACTGTCAAGTAAAGTACAGATTTGACACCTGTCTCTCAATGAATAAGCAAATACTGCTTTTCTCTTAATGGCTGCTGACACTTTGACATCACTGGAGGACCAAAGCACAGCACAAGGGTAGAGTACTCAATCTATTCTAGGAGAGAACAGGTTCACATTTGTAATGCTGTAAATAGTTATTTCGTTCTAGCCTGCAAGACTGATGAGATTACTTCGACTCTGTCACATGTTGCTCTGAGTGATGATTTTAAACAAACCATGTCAGAAACATCTACATAATATATCTTATTCCCAGTTTATAATTTAGTATTTGGCATTTTAAAGGAATATGGAAGGCAGGAGGAAAACGTGGAAAAGAAAAAACAAAGTCAAATCCGTAACGCTGGCTAGAAGGACAATCGAACTTTAAAAAGTGACAAGAGAAGGCTCTCAAGGCATATAAAATATTGTGGTTTGAATTTGGAGAAGAAAACAGAGCGGTGAATGATACATTTATAAAGATTATGGGGACAGTTTTAAAAAAACATATGTGTTTCTTTGACTTTCACTGGAACTTTAGTTCCTTTGCCAGTGAAAATGTAATGGTGCGTTTACGATCAAGCAGTAGTACTGTTCTGGGAGACAAAAACAAATAAACAAATAAAAATAATCACTTTAAAGTTTTGTTTTTAAATAGTGTTTAGTTTCCTTGGTTTCACTTTCAGCTTTCTCTCAGCTCATCCTCCTCAAGAGGCCTTGTTGAAACACAATGCTGTAGTTCTGCTGCTACAGCCTTGAACAAAGAATAGCTGGCATAGACAGCGCTTCTTGACCTGATAAAAACCTTTGATGCCGCTAATCAAAAAAGTCTTACTGAAAAAAAAATTATAGAAGTTATAGCTGCACAGAACACTAATAGATTAATTTGACTTACTTTCTGGACACTTTGTTGTGATCAAGGGGAAGAAAAATATCCAACATAGAGGTACTGCAGAAATGCTGTTAATTTGAAAAGGACCCAAAACAATTAAGACAAACATAGTGTTGAAGTAAATGGGAATGACCGAGGTATGGCCACGTGTCATACATGTTTATGCCTGTCATAAGAGAAGATGGAAGGTATGCTGACAGTGGATCTACTCTATGTTCAGCGTCTATGTACAGCTGTCAAACAAATTAGCAGAAAGCAAAAAGAAGAAACAAAAATATTTTTTGTTGTTCATTAAATGAAATGTATGAAATACCCCACACTACAGAAATAAAACAATATACCTACATTATTTAGCCAAACTCTATAAAGCAACTTCATCCGGAATTTCAAAGATCCACACACATGCCGTAGACTGAAACTGAAAGAAGTCTATTTCGTTTAATCAAATCCCAAAAAGCAGCCCCTGCTTTTCTGTTGCAGATGTATAGAGTGAAATTTGGGTTACAGACAGATGTGTTTGCTGTTGATTTCAATGGAGCCAAGTTTTCAACATCGTGTTTTAGGAAAGTAAGCAGGAATCTGAACTAGCACGCAGAGAATTAACGTGAAATTTAATCTGTGGAGAAAAACAAGGATTTTTTTTTTTTTTTTTTTTATTCCATATGATATATGAAAGAAATGGAAAAGCCAACACACAAGCTAATTTTTACCTAGCCCACTCGTATATCAACAGCATCAGAGTCACAAAGCACTGTGAACTGGCCCAGCTTACACAGAACTCTGGCACACCGTTAGCTGCTGGGGTGATGCCACTACACATTCCCAAACTACCTTTTAACCAGCTACTTCAGCTACATCTGCAAAATTTGTAGTCATTGCTGTAGGCCACAGCACAGCGTACCCTTAAGCGTTTTGAAGACGGTATCTCCACCACCAGTGCTTTTACTGAGCTAGGTTTTGATTAGCTATGATCCGGTGCATGCAGTTGCATTTTATATAAAATATAAAAAGACTATTTTTCCTTCCACAGTATATGCATTCAGTTCCAGCTAGAGGACTAGAAAAGGTCCCATATAAGTATCGCTTAAGCTGTCTTTAGATGGACAGAAGCAAACCACAAAGCATAAACATATATGCATGGTATATTTTCATGGAAATAAAAGAACATTCTTACTTTAGGTGTACTATGCAACATAATCCTTGAAGAGAACACAAATCTCTTTTTTTTTTTTTTTTTTTTTTTAACATTCATATTTTTCTCCGAAAATCTTCATATGAACACCTGGCCCAGCATTTAAGTATTTCCTTACAAATGGTTTCAATCTCCCACAAGACTCCACAGAAGTCTTCATGCATCCAAATTTCCAGAGCAGACCAAACTGACTAGAAGCCTGAGCAAAAAGCTCAGGATGTGCCCAGTTAAAGAAAAGTCAACTGCAGCTCAAACGGAACTGTAAAATTCTGGGGAGGAGCAGTGAAGTAACCCACACGAAGGTCCTTTATTTGGGCTTGAACGTCCTTAGAGCTCCCTGCAAATTTTCTATCCATACTACTATATGTAAAATCAAGCAACGGTTTACCTAATCATGTACATATGGCAATAATATTTCAAAGAACTATCTTGAATTTCAGTAAGAAGAGCAGTAGGGCAAGACTAAAATCGATGGCAGGTCCTATGCATCAATGATTGCCAAAAACTGGTGCTTCCAAACTTGGAATTCACATCCTCTACTATTTATAATCCAAACGGTTGGAAAAGTAATATTGAAATTTATCTTTGTTTGAATGCTGAAGGTTCAGAAAAGCTTTGGAAAAAATTTCGCAACCATTAATCAATCATTCTATATATAACTTCAAATACCACATGGCAAAGAGGATAAGCATTTTCATTAAAGCAAAGCAGGGCAATGAGAATGATACTGTTAATTGAATATGATCACTGAACAAAAAAACCCAAACACGTTGGCTTAAAATCAAAACTCTGTAAAACCACTGTCACAGAAAGCTGTTGCCTTACTACTTGCTACTAGTACAGAATGGAAACAAGCAAGAATTTTGCTATTAAAAAAACCCAATTTTTCTCAATTATAGTATCACACTAATCAGAAACATCAGGAAAAAAATCTTACTACCTCATTATGCCAGTAATCATCCATCTGGTGAGGTCTACTCTTTCAATTAAATTAGAAAAGTGTTTTGTCTACTGTAAGCAGTGTTACAATTTGCTGTTTTACCTGCAGTCAGGTTGTGCGTAATGTAAGTGCTACCATGGTGCTGAAATCATCTTACCCCTATTCCATCTCGCACAGCAATAGAAATCATCTTTAGAAATATGGCAGCTGCCTGTACAACTCTCTAGCTACGGACATACACAACCTTTAAGGAAATCCTGTGGAATCCTTGATGACAACCAGAAAGTCAGGAGTTTAAGTTTCAAAGCTTCAAAGTCAACTTTCTGAAAAACTCTTTTTTCCATTACATATTAAACTGAGAAAACTTTGTTAATCAACAGGGAAAATATTCAGGAGTATGACAGTCTTGACTAATTTTATCAAGAAATTTATAAATTATCAGTTTGGCTTGTGGCAAAACAGGATGAGCAAAAGTCTAAGTGGAATCAGCTATATAAATTAGGTTTTTTTCTTCTTTTTTCTTTTGGAAATTTGCTTCACAGAATGTAGCAGACTTGCTCAAACGAAATGTTTGCATAAATCAGCATATAAAGTCGATGCCATTTAGTCACAGTTAATATCCTGCTCATCACATTCATGAATTCAGCTTTAAGTTCTGTCCATATAAAGAGAAAAACACTGGTATGGTAGATCCCAGTATCTCACTTTACAAACTTAAAAATAAATATTCCCATGTTTTCTTTTCAGATAAAAATGTGCCATCTCAATGCTTGGTGGTAACTTGCCATGTAGTTAAACAGCTATTCCCTTACAAAACATACAGATGCGTTGCTACAAGCACATCCACAAAACATGTAATTTTTAAACCAGAAATCTACTTTGTGGGGAATTTGAGGGTATGCAGAGGGAAGGTAAGTGCTCAAGAGGCATTGCTGGCTGGTTGGCACCTGGAATTAAGCTGAGATTCCTCAGATAAAATTTGGGCTAAAATAAATTGAATAGGAAGTCTCTAATTGACTTCAAGTCTTTTACGGACTTCCAGTCTTAATCTCTATTTTCCACTATCATTAACAACCTGAGTAACTGCAGCAGAGATAAAGTACCTCTCCATAAAAGTATATAAAATCCCAAGCTACTTGACAAGGCCATCGAAGACTAGATGCCCCCTTTCACTTTGAAAAGGAATCGTCTTAACTACAAAGTGCTAATTAGTTCTTTAGCAACCAGCCTTCTCATGGGCTGCAGTTGAGGAAGGGTTCCCCGTTCAGACCAGAAGTTGTCCAGCATTACAGCCTTTGTACACGCATCAGGAGCCAGCACAGAGGTCAAGCACTCTTTAAGAAGGATCACAACAGCATTTAGTCCGTGTTAAGCCTGTAATTCAATACCAATACTTTCTAATCAATACACTACTTCACAGCGGTAGCTGACAGAGCTAAACTGATAGGATCTGCTCAGCTAACATACATTTAAACCTAAATAGAAACATTTCACTGGAGTTTATCTTCAACGCTGAATGAAGACCCATGGAGGCAATGAACTGTAACATACAACCAGAGACAATGGAAAAGATTACTGAAGAAAAGCACCATTAACATACTGAAAGATTGAAATAAAATTAGCGATGCCATGCAGATCTCAGTGCATGAGACCTGTATAATTCATCTAATTTCTCTTACACAGCATTATCTTTAAAATAAAACAGCTAGAACAGTTCAGTGGTGTTACCTTCCCACATTAAGGGCTGCCTGGTTTAGCATCACGGTAAACACCATATTTATTTCCTGCCTCAGAGTAAGTATAGCTATGTGTCAAAAGATGAGGAGGACCTTGTTACACAGGATCCTACGTACCTAAACTTGCAATGCAGGGAATGCTCTGTTTCCTTATTCACTGGCCTGCAAACCACTGAAGAAACATTTATGATCTACTAATGCCATCACAGATTACTATGATACTATTGTGGAATTTTGAGGCCCTCAGAATGGCTCTAAAAGAGCATAAATCTGAAACTGTCGAGTGTGAAAACACTGTATTATCACAGACCTCATATGTATTACCCTGATGAGCAGAGAAAGGAGTACGTAGTCTCCTACGCCACTTCTGGTTTTCATTCCAGGTGCAAAATTGTAAAACCAGGAGGGGAAAAAAAATAATAAAAAACCTCAAACCACTAAAAACAACAAAAGTTATGAAAAATAAAATCTATAATACAGTATAAGTACATTGCCAAGATGTTATAAGTCAAAACTTCTGAATGATACTCAGGTAATCCTGCCACTGACGAATATTCTTGCCTTGTATAAATTCTTTACACTATGAAAGCGTATCAGCTTATGCATCCACTTAGGATATTAACGGTCTTGCAAAAAACTATAGTGATTGCTAGTCTGCTCATTGATAATATCAGACCTTCCAGTTATGCCTTTGAAAAGTAAAGTTGAAATAAAATTGAAATAGATACTATAGCATGACACACAGCTCTCAAGATCTTCTATGTCACTACAACAAAAGTTATTGTAATTTATATTGAGACTTGAAGAAATAATGTCTCTCTCTTTTCCCTCCCAATCTAATACCCACGTTTCAATGAGTGCTGCTGACAGCGTTTGGCAGAGCTGTTTCAGTGCTTTGACCTGAAACCAGAAAGAAAAATCTCAAGCACATTAACAGGTTAAGTGAGATAAAACTCCAATCCTCAAGAATACAGACAAGATTTTCAGCTAAAAACTGAAAGATGAAAATGTTACTTCCATAAAAATCTCTAACCTTGAGGACTGCACCTAAATAGACTGATGACAGCTTTTTTTTTTATTTTTTAAATGAAGTTCCAATACAGTCATGTAAGACTAGTTCCCTCCATCTAGACACATTATAGCTGAAGTAGGAGTTGCCTTTGTTCACTTGTCACTATGTAAACAACCCCATTTAATTATTTTTTTAAAAGCTACTTACAGGTACAGAAATGATTATATAAAAGACCTGAGGCTAAAACTCAAGATGAACTTCTCCTTGACAAAATTCTCTTAAATAACCTAGAATTTCAGTTAATTATTCTGTTGGGACCATGTAATCTTAAACAACAAACAGCTTTCAGGTCTCAGTTAATTGTCAGGCATGCCACTATCTCTCAGTACCCAGAATCCCTACATAGTTCAACAAGTCTCCTAGTTGATTTTCAGAAGCTATTTTAAAACTGCTCTTTCCTGAAATGAGAAAGCAGAATATACACCTATGCCATGCACCATTCTAATCCGACATGAGTGAGGATCTTGCTTGAATGCTCTTGTCTACAATCTCATGTCATTACAGTCAAGACAAGGCAGCAACAAAGTTTACAAACTGTTGTCCACTCCGGTGTGCAGAGCCCCAGAGGGCCTGTTCATCTTCCCAGTACTACCTCTTCACAGATATTTCCTTTGCGCGGGAGCAGCTTCTGGGGACAGTTGTGATTTTTTTGTTTACATTCCCTCTTCCCCTCCAAATTTCTTTTGAATTCCACTTTACGCTTTACTTAATACCCACGTTTTGTCAAGACCTTTTCCATTCATCAGCAATAACGAAATATATTCACATCACCTAAACTAGACAAATAAGAAAGCAAAGGAGAACATAAAACACAGAAGCAAAAGAGGCAACAAAAGTAATTCAAATCAATTGTCTAGCACTATACCAAAGAGATGTTAAAAAAAAAAAAGAGAAAAAAGTTACGAGCAGTGTAGTCAAACAACATGTAACCAAATAAAGTAGTGTCTATTTTCTCCTTACTACTACACTGATCATCATTTAACCAAGATAAAAACCCAAGTTGTCTGTAAGAATCTGCATGAAGGGAAAATTAAAACATCCACTGTTCACACAATGATCTCTGATTTTAGACGATCACAGAATTTAACACTCTCCATGAATATAAATAAAAACCATGCAGGAGGACATTATGACAATCTCATCAACTACAAATGAGGAGACATTTATGTTACACCTAAATGTTGCTTCTGAAATGTAACAGCTTTTTCAGGCCAGAATGTGAAAACAGACCTTTAAAGCTTATATAATTTTGAAAAAGAGCACATTTGTACAATCATACCTATTTCCACATAGCGGTTTGGAAGGTCACGCATTTCACTGGCATGCCGTTCTTTTACTGAGCAAATCTAGGAAACAGAGATTTGGATCATTATGATGAACAAACTGTAACTCCTAAAATTATATTAACTTTTCCCAGAAACTCCTTTTCTTATTGAGGCATTCTCAAGACATCCATTTCTGCATTTTGAAAAACACAGGCTGTAAAACAGTGACGATGCATCACTGAAGAAAAAAACCAGACAGGAAAGTTGTAGCTGTAGTCCACAGCCTTATAAATATACCAGGAGAGGAGAAAGAAGACAGACCACATGAGAGAAATCTGAAAACAACTGCCCACTATGATTTTTTCATAGTAGCATATATGTGAGTTTAGTTTGTGTATCTTTTCACACTTTGTGTCTCATTACCTTACCATTTCAGTAAGAATGTGCTATTGCGACTTCCAATAACAGGAGGAGAGTTTTACACGTAAAGAAATGCAAACACCCAAATGTTGTGAAGTATGCACAATACAAGGGGAAAGACAGGTGCCAAACTTACGACAAACCTCCTCATTTGTAAAACTCTAAGTTTAATGCTCCAAAAGCTTTTTACGCTTCACCTACCTCAGTTTACCCTCCCTTTCCATCTACTCCTACCAAACACTTTTAATTTCCCACTGTGCATTGATGTAGCAGTCTGTTATTAGAAAACAGCTAACAGCCTTGTAACAAACTCATGTCAGATGTTGGTCTGAACAAATCATAGTCATTCCGCAGCGCACAAGTTCGAAATGCCAGTTCCCTGATGAAAGCCGAACAAAATCCCAAGCAGCCTGTCCCCCACCCCATCCCTTTTTTTTCTTCCCATAGTTGACCAAAATTATGTGGCTGTTTCAGCAGTCGCAACCTCCTCAGCCCCCCAAACAATCCCCTCCAAAAATACCTCATGGTAAGTTGTTATTCCTTAATGCTAATCAAAAGAAATGAATTCAACTGCCCACTAAAAGCTTTCAAAAGAGGAAATCTCTCCAAGGCACAGAGGAGAGAAGTGTCCCAGAGGATTACATTCGCTGCGTGCTCACACACAGAGAACTATCTGACCGCTGGGTGTCTATCACTCCTCCTCCTCATGAGGGTCAGTCCAATGACATTTCTATGGCAGCAGGAGTTCTGCACACTGTAGTCAAACCAAATTCTATTTTTTTCGATTGTCTTTGCTTTTCAGAAATAATCCTATGTTTGTCTGTGATAACAGCAAGCATTTATTACGAAGACAGGTAATTGCACCTTTACTGAATTTCCCCAGCCAATAATCAGGGTTAAATTATCCTTCCAGCAAAGGCTGCAGGGATACATATCTGGGCGAAGGCTTATGTCATCTCGAGGTACATTGGTAATTCTTTGCTTGGAGATCATGTCAAGTATCTTCACACCCTGCAAGTTTAAAGATAAGAAAACTTTATTCAGTATGACAAACTCCTACTCACCACACCCCATATTATTTTGTACGCTAAGGCAGTCATAGTCGTTTACGGCATAAGTTTTAGGGTAGGGCTGAGCGTGCCAACAGAAAAACCTGGTGATGCAAAGACCCATCTTACCCAGGAGGTGACAGAAGGACTGAAGGTATTAGAGTAAGTTAGATATTTTAAGTTCACATGCCCAATGAAAAGATACAATAAGTGAATGAGTGACAGATTAGCAAGTGTAGTCATAAATCAGTTCAGCTTGTTGAGCTGAACTAAAGCTGGAGAAACGAAAAAATCCCAGCTCTTCCACAACAACCCCTGTAGAGAAGCAGAAATTTCCACCTTGGAAAAAGAAAAGATGTGAAGCAACAGCTCATTAAGATAAATGAGGCCAATCTCTACTTCTCCAGAAATGCATTTCTACTCTTACATTAAAACAGAAAAGCAAGCATATTTAAATGATGCTTGGTTTTATATGCTGAGATTTTTCACTGCCTCCTCAGGAAATCTCCTAAACTAACAGAACAAAAAGTTTAAAGGAAGGAAGACTAAAGTCATTTGAAAGAGAGAAAGGAAAAAAAAAGAGCCATTAATCAGATTTTTCCATGCCATTTAGAAAAGGTGAGCTATAACCTTTCCAACAGCAAAATGGAGATTAATTTCATGTTAAGTAATGACTTGTTCTTAATGATTTAAAAACAAAAGCCCCCAAAATAAAACAAAGCATTTTAGTAGGTATTACCTTTAAGCTCAGTGAGCAGAAAAAACAACTCTCATGATCACAGAAAAGGGGATGGAAGGGACCTTGAAAGGTCAGCGTCCAGGATGCCATTCCATGTTAGGATTTTTCTAGTGACAAAACTGATTTAAAAGATTCCCCTGCCTGTTTCTGTTCCCCCCCACTGCGAGTTTCTATGTCCCCAGCTGCACAGATTCAACTGTTTGTAAGTCAAAGAGTCTAAACATGGGGGTCACGGTCTAATCCAGGTTTTGCCTTTTCTTTTTTTAATCACCAGGATCGGTAAGTGGTATGGGGGTGGGCCGGGATTTTTCCCCCCCCCAGTGATCTTTGTCACTGAAGAACTATGAGTGATGAACACATCCCTATTGGCATCAAGGTTTCAGAAAAAAAACTTACACGCGGCATCTGCAACATACAGAGCCCAGATCTCTGGGTAACAAACAAGGAGCTTATGCTTTGTGTTCTATAAGCTCATCTGATAAAATTTGCAATCTTGCTTGAACTGCATTTTAATAAAGTTGTCTTTTATTAATGTTACCACTTCGTCTTCCAGAATGATTTGCAGATAGAAGTGACCCATACCACACCTTCTGTTTTTCTACAAAGCAGCAAATCCTACATGGGATAGACTAGCTTACATTTAAAGCGTCTTTCAAACCAATAGCATAGGATCCTCTATAGTTAAAAGTATGCCATTTGCATCATGAATCGAAAGGACTTCCAGAGTCAAACTCCTGTCATAAAGGAGCCCAAAACCTCTTCAAATGGGAGTCAGGCAGCCTAATGCCTCTAAGGATTTGCTCCTCAGGTATCCCAATTTGTAAAACTTGCACTCTTGGCCACGGAGGAAGGAGAAAATACAGGTTACCCAAGCATCTGACAAGCAGCATTAGACCTTGCCTAAATAACCTGGAGCCTGTCTCAGAATAGCCAAAGTCTAACAAGCTCACATACAGCGTGCCAAAAAAAGAAAAGGCATAAGAAAATAAAAACTAGGTAGCCATGCAGAGACAGTAAGAACAAGGCTATAAAAGATTTTCTCTGACTTTGAAAGAAAAAAAAGGAACACAAAACCTTGCTAGAGGATGGAGAAATTTTTAAAAAGGTAAATGGGGAAGGGAAAGGCCAATGACCAAATATATTAATCTTTTGGAGGGCAAGTGTCATTTCATTTTTCATTGAAAGATAGGCCCTGACCATGGCTTTTTGTCTCTGACAGATGGCTCTCAGCATTTTATTAGTATTCTGTGTTCTGATGTGGCACATCATCTCTAGGGATAGCTCTCCTCAACTGTCCTATCTATTCCCAGCAGATTCACCTAGAATATATATTTTAATTGTATGGCTCTGAAAAGAACAAAACCTTCTAAAGAGCTAATGTTATGACAATCAAGTGCTCATTGAAGTTTCAATTCTAACGCAGTTATTAAAGTGGAGCAAATAAACAGAAGTCCACTTCTAACAATTGCATATCAAACGGGTTTTGAAAGGAATAAAATAACAATGGCTTTAAAATATTTTAATAAATGCTTCCCTTCAGGAGGGAAAAACAAGAGAAGGAGAAAAGTTAGTGTTTCAGAAATACTTTCCCCACATTTTAAAATAAGACTTTGGAATTTAGACACGATACTCACTTAAAAACATATCCCTCACTGCTGAGCTTTAGAACACAGACCTTGACCCATCAATTAGATATACAGTGATAGGTGAAATGCAACACTCAGCATGAAAGCAATGGTTCCCTTTAAAATATGAATTACATTTAGAGCAAGAAGGGCCTATTTTCTCCTAAGTCTTGCCTTTACTAATGGCCTACCAAAATTAGATATTTTTACTATCATTTTTTATAATCTGCAACATTAGAAGTGCATATGATAATGTCACGTCAGTACAAATGACAAAATCCAGACAGATTTGGGGTTTTTGTTTGGGGGTGGCTGGGGGAATGATGTTCTATTTTTTATATAAAGAAGAGTTACACTGGCATTCCTTACTTGGACAGTTTGCTTCAATAAATTGTACTGGTCAACACTCTGCTATACAATAGTGTACAGTAGTGACCACCCCAACAGTGGTATGCAGAGCTACTTTTCTTAATTTCTTCAGAAGTGGCAATCATATGGAGAACACTGACTAGCCAGCAGGAAACACCAGAAGAAATGTCTACAAGGAAATGGGATCTAAAACACTATGCCTTTTATACCCAATTCTTCAAATGAACCATTTTTCAATTTTGGCAATTAACATTGAAACATTTCAAGTATCAGAGTAATGCAACAGTACTTTTGTTCATTTAACAGAGGTGACAAATACTTACCATATTATTGGCCCAAGCAATCAAGTGTCCTCTCCACTTTACATTTCTTATATTTCCTTCCCCTTCATGTAAAACTGAAGGCTTCCATCTATTCATCCAGCCTCTCTCATATAACAGCAACTATGAAGCAGTGCAACAAGAAATATTTCTGTGACACAGTTCTGTATGTAAACATGTGAGGTATTTTTTTGCTTCATTATCCCTTACTCTGCTTGGATGCAAGGGCAACAAAAAATACACACTTATTACAAAACCAAAGCAAATACAATCAAATATTTTCATTTAGTACCTATACATTGAGAATCTTGTACACTACAGAATTTCAGTTATTTTAATAATAATATTAATAAGCAGGCCTTCGATCAAGTTTCTCCAGGAAACGGTAAGTATAATTACTTCCATTTTAAGAATAAAGAAATCAAGGCGTTAGAGAACCTAAGCTTACAGCACTAGGGACATCGCTTCAGAAAGCTGGTAAAGAAACCAGGGCATCTCGCACCTAGCCACTGATATGGTGATAGGCTCCTTCTTCCCCCCAAAAAACAGGAGATGGGAAAAGTCTGCCGTATGCCTGGTAGCCAAAGAAAATTATCAAAGACCCCCAAGTCTCTGGCCTTTTGCTTGGCCCCATGTGGAACTACACGGCCTTCAATAGGGCTCTAGAAATGCTGTGTGTTAGTCCCACGCATGCAAACTGCACCGTACAACAAGCGCTGATGATCGTAAAACTTCTGTGATGGGCAATCCCAGGGTTCACAAATAAGGAAGGTATTTTAGAATATCTAAATGTGCATAACAGATGTTACGACTGCTTTGAAGCAGCAAAGAAAAACTACAACTACATGCGGACAGTTTGCACGACAGTCCCGCTCTTTTATTGGTTTCCTGTATGGTTTAATGCATAATGTGCACAACGACCATTAAGAGATGTAAGATTGCTACCTGCAAAGGACTTTTACCATGCTAAAACCTAAATTGAATACCTATGTTGCTGATATTTCCTGAGATCCAGCTGTACATGCTTTTTTATACATGGTTTCCCACCACCTGTATTTGCATAAATACATCAAATGATAAGACACTAGTTGTTTAAAATAGCATCTTTTAACAAAATAAGGGATTTTTAAAGGCAATTACACAGACTGCCTCTCTCTCCTAGAGCCACAAGATGGCACCAGAAGACAAATATTTGCTCCAAAAGTTTGAAGCAGTCACTATCTAGGATAGTCTATGAGAAACTTTTGCGTGATGTGCGCTCCAGACATCAAACTTCTCACTCAAGCATATCTTGCACTTCAACCCCACCCAAAATGACTTTGTTTCCTTCACACAGCTCACATGAAGACCACCTTTTAGACAATCTAGGGTTACTTTTTCCACCTACAAAAAGCTACTCAATAAACCTCTTACAGAATATCCTATTTTACAGCAAGACACTGAAAGCAGGGGTAACATCTATGGTCATAAGGCAGTGCCACACAGGGGAATTTTCACCAGTAGGTGGACGTGAAACACAGGAGCAGCCCTCAGCCCAAACTAATTAGCTCCACTCAGAAGCGAAGGATGTCATTAAAAACTAAGTGCTGTGCTGATCCAGACTTGAAAACTACCTTTTTCCTAGTTCTAACACTCCTAAGGAGAGGCCCAACGGCAAAAGAACTGTCACTTGGATGCCTCTTTCAATACTGTCCAATAAAGACAGCAGCAAAATACATAGTATTTTCATCTGGACTTACTGGACAAGGCTGCGAAAACTGATGGGGATGATGTGAAAGGTTAAAACTGGCTGATGTCAATTCTGTTAACTGAACTTTGAATATTTTCTGCTTGTGGCTGAATTGTGACTGAAGTTTATTAAACACGCAAGATCCAGAGCGAGCTTGGAATGACACTTGGCAGTTACTTTGTTACTACTCGTGATTTGTGAACATCATGCTTTTCCGTGACGCCCTACCTGAGTAAGAAACTGCAAAGAAAATAAATGACCTGAGAGAGAACTGGTGGGGAGAAAATAAAACAAACAAACAAAAAACCCCTGCTTCAGTCTATGCTCAACTCTAAGTACATGCTTAATTAAATTCTCGGACTAAGGCAGCAGAAGACAATAGTCTGATATTGCCTGTAATAAAGATGGAAAGTGAATGTGAATCACTGGAGCACCCAGAATTCCTTGTGTCGTAACAGGAAGTGCAACAGGTCCAACACTGAAGCCAAAGGACACTCAACATTGTGGCTTCCAAAAAAATATTTAATCGCAAAACGTGCTATCTACAATATTTATCTACAATGCAATTATCTGCATTTTATTGATACACATAATGTGATTATTCTTTGTTCCAGCAATGACACCTAGAAACAATTACTGAACCCAGAACTTTGCTATGCATTTTGGAGCTGCTATCCTGAATGCATCGCTCTCAAAATAAGCAGCCTAATTTATTTCTTAGTCTTTCTTTCCGTCCTCACATTGAAATGCTTATCGCACCAGAAAGCCATTTAAATCTTCAAGGGAAGGTAGACACAAAATCCACCATTTCTGGAAGGGTTCCTCCTAACGCCTCCCTCTCTTTTTGGTAGGGGAATAATATTTTAGGGCTTCATTTCCCATAAATCCCATATTTTGGCAGTCAGCATTCACAGTACTTATATTTCAACAGCAGCCACAAAAATAACTTCCTTGCATTCTCTGCAACACAGTTTATATTTTCCCCTTTTTGATTTGCTCTGGTAAATCTTTCTAGTCCTTTGCTACAATACAGCAGTGCTTAGAACGCACTTCCCGCATCTCTTGCATGTACCGCAACAGGATAATATAGGTAAAATAAAAGAAAATAAACTTTGACTTCAAGGGTCTGACCCACACTCCTTCATAGTACTTTGCAATCTTCTGATAGTTCACTACTTATTATTTTGCGAGTCTTCTTAACTGCTTATGCTTGTCCACTGGATCATTAAGAAAAAATTAAATGCATGAGACAAGAGGACAGCGCAGGACACTTTTTGGTTTTAAAAACAAGTGGATACAATTCTCTCAGATTAGTGAATACATGTCTCTCTATCTTTCACTACAAGGAGATTAACCTTCTCCAAAAAGAGCTCAAAATTCTATTTCAGAGTGCATCCGCTAAAAAGAATAGACTAATGCTTGTATTTAATGGAGCCTCTCATGCAATTAGCATTAACACTAATTACATGTAATCCCAGTCTTTAAACTATGTACAGGAATCCTCAATCCTCTGAAAAAAAGAGGCCAACGATTGCAGCTTTGGTAGTATCAATGTGGTGAAGTAATTCAATTTCATCCCACTAAGAAATACCACCTTCAAAACACTGAAACAAAAGATGTCTGTTCTCACATAGTGAGAAGTTTCAAAGGAAACACACTTTTATTGAAGCACTATGCACAGCATCATTACTTTGTTTCAACACAGCACCTCCTCTGTGAAGATCTGGAGGAGTTTTACAGACGGAAAAGGCCGAAACTTCAATTTGTAACTGAAAAGCCACCCTTCCCTATTGCAGCACTGTTGGATTAGTTTTTATTTCACAAAATAAGAATTAGGAAAAAACTTCCTGTATTTTCCTTGTCCTGTTCTTTGTTTGCCTGAGTGTGAAGATGTGCCTACCTGTGGCATTTATTCTGGTTTTTGGCACCTGTGTCACCAGTTCTCCCCTCAGTCAGGCAAGATCACAAAAACCTAAAATGCTACTGACATGGTTACAAGTGATCATTACAGATATTTATTGTTTTCAGCATAAAAATAACATTTACAGGCACAGTCAAGATTAACAGATATCCGAGAGTTACACAGAACAGCATGCCACGTGAAGACGTACTGTTTAATCATGCATCCCTAGGAAAATATATAGCAACAATAAAAAATTATCACTTCTGTTTGGAACAGCAACAGACTGGATGAGCTCAAACGAGGCAGAGAATAATGCAAGCCTCAAGTTTTCAGCTGAAGATGAGTTTTCAAAATATCGTCTCAAAAGGCTGTTGTCTAAGGAGCTGGGGTGTGGACGGAGGGGAGGGGAGGAGGTGCAGTCAAGGGAGATCAAGCAAGGAGGCAGTGGCAGAAAACAGCAGCATTGGGAGGTAAGCGATGGCAACGGTGAGATGGAAAACGGGAGCTGATGCTCCTGTTCATGGACAGAGAAGTTGGAAATTTTGAGATGTTTAAGACAAACAAATGCCATAGGACTTTTATTAGGCTGTACTTTTAATAACTCAGCTGCTAGATTCCAGCTGTCGCCTGTTCACAAAGAGCTACAGAATTAACACCTTGGAAAGCAAGTCCTGCAGCCTTGCAGGCTCTCACGCATTTCCTATATTTAGATCCTCTTTGCTTGCCACCTCAGGCAATGAAAAACTTTTCTACACATACACTGGCAAAACACACAACTATAGATTACATGCACACAGGATTATGATCCATTCTCTCTTTACACAAACCAGCTTTGTTTGTTACAGCACAAGGAGAATATTTTGTTTTTCACGATAAAGGAGAAATGCACATCCAAACAATAATAAAGAAGAAATGTAAGCCAAACAATCTGCTTATTAAGCAAACGACATAGGACTACATATCAAAGTCTCCTCTGCTCAATAATATGGGATACATCTGGGCATTATACATGGCGGCACACAAATCACAGACCTGTATTATCGTGGCTTCCTTACTGCTACAGTTTGTTTTCTGCTTATGGTAAATTATCCAATGCATGGACAGAAATTGCCACAGTATTTACTTGTTCTTCACTTAAACCAGACCTTTGAGTACTTACTGACTGACATTTTATAGCTTACAAAGCAATCTGCCGTTCTTGTCTGGTACTCTTCTACCCAACATAATGCCAAACAGCTGACTATCTGCTTTCTAAAAATGGACTATGCTGCAAACAGCATCCTGACAATTTAATAATTTGTCAAAGTAGTCCGACCAGTTATTATGAAGTATATATCATAGGGTTCAAAGGTAAAGGTCATCCATTTACTCACAAAGCAAAGTGCATCTGCTGACACTAAAAAGCAGACAATTAAAAAAAAATAAATCCGAGACATTCCCTGGCAGACTTGACTTTAACGTACAAATTCCACTACCCGTAACAGCAGTTGCAGATCCCCAGGAACGCTATCTTCCCTTCCTGCTTGTGCATTGTTTGCAATCACTATCCTTTCTCTGTATATGACATTGCTCCACCTGGAGTGGAAAGGAATTTAGATCATCTTGTTTTGCGTCTCAGGCAGGAGACAGCATGGGTCCAGCCCAGGATTCTAACACTGAAATAGTATGTTAGAGTTTATTTCTTGTTTTCTATAATGAGAAATTTGCCTCAGGTAACACTAAATTCTCTCTGCTTTTGTAATAGACAAAATAAAGAGAGTAATATTTCAGCATGGGCATCGATATGGTTAGATGTTAATTCTGGGAGAATAAATAGGACAAAAATGTTCAGACAGACCTGCATTTGAAAACCAGTTCTTCTAGTGTATCTTCTCCAGCAAAACAAACACAGACCCCATCAAAAATAGCTTTTTATATCTATTTCTGCCATGTATATACACACACAATATAAATATATTATGTGGATATAGACACAGTTAGGTATAAAGATGTGACTGCTGACAGCCACGGGGTAAATTTCAGTTTTATCTTGGTTCCCTAGCCCTTAAAAATGTTTCAGATTGGATACACAAATCAACATTTATTATATAAAATAGATATCCTAGGCAAATGAGGAGGCCCAGCCCTTTAAGATACTAAATATCCTACTCCCATACTGGCTTCAGAATGAATTTGCTTAATTGTGCTGTGTCCCCACTGCCATGATGGGCAGAGAACCCACAAAACAAATTCATTAGCACACATTCAGCAGACTGACTTAATCACTCAAAAGGATTCACTCTCCTAGGAAGTTTTACTACAAAAACCTTTATGTCTTGTTATTGATGTTAATCAAAACACGAAACAGGAAGTCTCATCAATGCCTCTGCCAAGAAAGCAACCTCAAGTTGTCCTGCTCTCCTAAGTTATCTTTACATAAGATGCAGTAGCTGATACCTTGACTTCAGAACTGAAATATCCTTCAGTCGTCTCTCTTTGTTAGTTCTGCTTCTTTAACCCTCTGGATATAATGGCTACTTGGAAGTTGCAATAATGTTCATTTAGTTGATGCATTGGGAAATACCAGCACTCTAACAGTTAAATAAAGAACACCTTGTTCTCAGCTTTACCACCCTCATTTAGTTGGCTTTTACCCTGTTATTTTTTAAGATTAGACCCTTTTTTAAAAGGTAGAAGGTTATGGCCTTCAATAGCATGGTATTTGTCTTTTCCCTTGGTTTGAAGCTCTACTGTCTGCTCTGGACAGGAATGGCCTGTTATTTACCCAGGAATGCCCTGTTATTTACAATATACAGTATTATTATTTCAGGGTGACCATCACCTGCCAAGTCATCGCAACGGTGCTGTAGTTAATTGCAGATATAAGGGGGAGGGGAGCAGGGAAGCACCTCTATTTAGTATGGTACCTATTGCTTCTCACTGCGATCATGTCAATGTTTCCCTAGTACCTGCCTTGTTTCTAGGCACACATAACATTCATTCATTGAAAAAAAGGGGGTGAAAAAAAAGCTTTTCCAGCCCAAAACAGAAGACAATGATATTATCCCAAGCTTAATGAAAGCCTTTTAAAAACTAGTGCCTTAGTAAGCAAAGAATTTAAGTTAGTTAATTAGTTCGTAACACAATTTAGAGAAAAAACGCTCTTTAGCATTGGACTCTAGTACATGCCTACTTAAGCAACTGTATAAACATATGCACAGTAGAGTTAAGCTTCCAACAATCTGAAATAGTTTAAACAGTTACCCCAGGGAGCACTGCTTGTAAGTCAGCTTTAGGTCAGGCCGAGCTTTTAAGATGTGGCAAATCTCAGCACCACACAATTCACCCAAGTTCTAAACATCCACCTGTGTTGGGAACCGAAGACCTGCACAGCACGTCCCTGAAGCACGTCACTTAGATTTTTTTCCCCTCCATCTCTACCTTTTTTTTTTTTAGACATTGTTGCTCACCTTGAAGATTTGCAGAATGTTCTGCCATCAATCTTTGAACTGAAAAGTGTATTTTTTTTATACATTTTATATTATTACGATGAACTGCACATTTCCCAAAAAATTAAGGAAGAGGTAATTTACAGTTAAAGCTTCCCCATCCCATTCATTAAGGATCCTACTGAGGCAAATTCTTGGCTATAAAATTAATGAAATTAAACAGATCTCAAAGTGGTTTTTTGAGATGAGATGAGACAAAGCAGAGTGTTAAGATAAGGGGGGCAAATTCTTGCTTCCTGTGTGCATGTGTGGCTTGGCTTCTTTATTTTGTTTCACTGTAAACCAAAATCAGCATAAAATTCTAGTAGGAAACGAAGAACATCCTTCTCATATAATGTTTGCAATGCAACTAGAGGGGCTTGACAAAGTGACAGCATACCTTTCTGGGTCCTTTTATCTGATCAAATCATCTTAGCAAACAATTAAAAAATGCCTCAACATTTAAAATGCTAATATACATTATGTCACCATCTCCCAGAACAACAAAAAACAAAGACAGACCCCGGAACCATTTGGGCGAAAAGTTCACAGACTTCACACTATGTGATTTTAAGCTTGATCCAAAACAAGAATAGCCTTACCTGCATCCTTAACTGCTATCCCTGCCTTGGTGCGAATGGGGAAGACAAGCAGCCTGCTTCCCCACCACTGACAGCTATGAGGTATGAAGTTGCTGTGTCCGTGCAAAGGCTAAAAGTGCAGAGAGCTCAGAAGCCACAGGATGTCCTGTCCCCTCTCCTGAAGGAGCTCACCCAACTACACAGCTTCCAGACACAGCGAGAGAGATGCGAGGTCCGCAGCCTGAGGCGGTATGCTTCAGCCTGCTTCTCCTCACTCGTGTGGACCAACTCCCCATTGCCTGCTGCCCCCACCCAGCTCTTTGGCTTTACACTTAAGGAGAGATGTTAATAAAAAGCAGGGATGTTTTCCAAGGCCTTTTTCTTTTCAGAAAAATAAAAAACATCTTCAATAAGCAAGTAGGCTGAATTTAACTTTCTGAATTTTCACAGAGAATTTTGTTCTTGCCTTTATACAAGCACATAAGCTCCTTCTGGAGGAAAGGAGAAAAGGGGAAGGGTTTCTACCACAAGGCTAAGAGGTTTTATTTGTTGGTTTTATGTATCAATAAAATCAAATTACAGGTGTCGAGGGACATTTATTTCAATGCTAAATACCTTATGTTAAGATGTCAATTAAAGTTTTCCTGAAGAGGAAAGTTCCTCAGCAAAAAATGAATGCATTAAGAACGAGTATACCATTCCCCAGAGGACAGAATATAAAACAACCTGTCAAGTAATCAAAGATAACCAAAGAGAATGTGTTAACTCCCTGATGTTTTTTTCTGTTCGGCATCAGGTGAATGCAAGCTCTTTAACCACCTGACGGTACCCTGTTCTATTAATTCCCTGCTTCTCTCTTTCCATACCCCTTTTATCAGCACTAAAAAGCTTCACAAACTGGTGGCTGACAAAGACATACACTGACTGTGCATTATTTTAAGGACAACACCAACTCCGACCAGCCAGCAAAAGCTGTCAAGCCTTCATGCCACTTAAAAAGCGAAATAAAACACAGCTATGCTTTGAAACATAGTGAACTGTTAATGAAAATTAAGTTGTATTCAGCACTAGAAGTCTGTATTTCTTACATGTTGGTAAGGGAGAGCCATTGCATTCAGTGTGATGCATCTGTATGTGAGGACTGATCATCCTTAAGTCATAAGAGAAGGCAACATGAAAACTTCACAAATTCACAAAGTGCTCCAAACCAAACTTTTTGTATTCTGACTGAAAATATATGATGTGATACAAGATTCTTGTAGGACCTGGAACCAGCTGCAATCTGGAAGTCAGAATTGTACCCTACACCAGTAAGACACCTAATGCACATTTAAAATAACAACTGCCCCAAGCAGAAGACCTTAACTACACAGAGAGAAATACTTAAAAAAGTGGGAGCTCTACTCTACCAAGAGCTCCCCTGAATTACTTTAAAAACAAATAAACAAAAAACCCTACACCATGAACAAGAACTGATGAAGATACTTGGGTTTGTTTACTTTAAAAACAAAACAAAATCACCCACAGGTAAAGCAAAAGAAAAATCCCAAACACCAAGACCAACACGCATTGTAAAGGATCAGTATTGAAGTCCTAACTTCTGCTCCCGCTTCAACAAATCAAAATTAATAGAAAAAATCTGGCCTATGACATGCAAATGACATTTTCAGACTGTAGACAAAAATATTTCTACTCTAAAGCTCATCTTGTTGCAACACGTTTTTAATGTAAAAAGTGCACTTTTCCCCCCTCCTGGAATTAGTCTTAATTAAGTAAGGATGTTTCAGAATACAATGCATAAAGAGAATGAAAAATCAGAATTTTTTGCTCTAGGCGTTAAAAATCACATATACAGCTTTCTGAGTTATTTTTAAAAGCTGTTTAAAGATAACTTGAATTCATTACACTTTGACTGCTTACCTTTTTCCCTCCTGTTACAAATTGCTTGAAGTGGGATCTTACAAAGTGAGGATGAACAGCAACGATCTGAGGGAGGGGGGGAGAAGGGGAAAAAAAAAGAAGAGAGGATTGTGGCTTAAATAAGAGTCCACAGGGAGTACCACATCACTTTTTAAACTAGATGACTCTTTGCCAAGTATCAAGTATTACAGATGAGCACTTTCTCTGAAGTAGAGCCTGGTTGTCTCAGATATCTCTGCTTGTTTTTCCTAGAAAAAAAGAAAATTCTCCACACTATATGGCATGTGACTTGTCACATGCCTGACACTGAGGGCCATGTTACACCGAATGACTACTTTTTTTGCACAGCAGGCTGCAGAATTAGCACTGTGGAGCATAGGACTGCTACGAGAAAGGGTTACCCCAATTAAGTCTTGGTTGGGACCTTCCTAGAGGGCACGCACACCTCAGCCCTGTCACACGACAACCTCGTGTAGCATCAATGCACCTTAAACAGCCTCTTTGCCTTATGTGTTGCGAGTCAAGTGTGGGAGATCCAGCTGTAAGAGCGGTATGGCCCTAGGAGGCAAGTGAGTCGCATGTGACATGTGTGAAAACTTGATTACCTCATTCCATTTATACCCCTCAAGAGCAGCTGCAACACGGAAGATGCCAAGCAGCAAAATGCAGTCAGTTGCCCACACCACCTTTCCTCCTGCAAGAAACGTTTCTTAAAAAAAGCTAGATCTTCCCATACACCTACAAGAGGTGGTAAATCAGCATCGCCGCCCATTGCCTTATCCCGAGGTAGGTTTAATGGATATGAATTGGTTGCAAAATATTGACCTCACAGTTAGCAGAACCCTCAGAATTTGTATCACAGATCTACAAAGAAAGAAATACGTTGAGAGAGGTAACATCTGAAACAGGACAATTTCTCTTTCACTTTGCCTTTTGTATTCGAAAAACTCGGTAATACTTCTTACAAAACCAAGATTGGCTTTCTTCTTGCCTAACCAGATCAAAAGCTTTTATATTGAGATAGATAACTATTTTCTCATGACTTGAATAATATTACAAGGAAGCGGTATTCCTGTCTCTCATTTAGATTCAATGTGACCTTTCTGGTATTAAAGACGACAACAACACAATTACTAAAGATTAAAACAAGCACTTACTTTAATAGGGCAGTCAAACGTTTCATGGAACTCTTCTGCTGAATACAATCCGAACACCTGCACCTAAAGAAATATATAAAAAAAACCCCAAAATATTTACCTAATAACCACTTGACAGTTAAAGGCGAATGTAAATCACTAAGAACTAGAAGATTATTTTGAATGCTCACAGTTAAATCTTTTTTCCTAAAGAAAAAGTCATATTTAACAATTCAGAGCTAATTGAGACATCTTGGGCTTCTATTATGGTGTATCTCTACATATTTGCAGCAGCGCAAAAGTACTTATTTGGATCTTTTTCTTTTCCTTTTTTTTTTTTTTTGGTTACAAACACAGCAAAAACTACAAGTTCCTTTTGCTTTAGGGTGATCGAATCTGTTTAACAGATACTGATCTACGTAAGGTAAGAGCAACATAATAACATTCAGGGGAAGATAAATTAAAAACTCTTCCTTTCTGAGGAAGAACTGTAGGATTTTTTCCCCCTCCAAGCAATACAGGGTTTACATAAGAAAAAAGAAATTTGTGACAATAAAGCAAAACCAGCCTGAAAACCAACTCCCATATGTTTCTTGGCATCCTTTCCTCCTCCCAAGTGCATTCAGTGCTATTTTGTTTTATTCCATGACCACTGGAAATGTCTTTCTCTGAAGATGCCTCCCTTCTCATCTATATTGATGTCTCAGTACATTTAATAGAGCACTGAAGTTGTAACTATAGGCCATCAGAATATCTATCAGAATTAATCCATCCAAAGAAGCCTCAACACTAAAAAAAACCCCACCAAACCAAAAAACAAAAGTATGTTTCTACTGTCAAGAGAATTAACAAATTTTTGAATGTTTTCATCCTTTTACTTACAGAACACGTACAGAGATACCAAGTGTTAAGAAATATTATTACACTTAGATGCTATGACTACAGAATAGGGTTTCTCAAGCTTTTTGTAAATACAACCCTCTTTTGGGTTCATGTCTCTTCATCCAACATGCAATATTCCCTTCCCCAATTCTCAGATGAGACAGTTGACAACTCAGTTCCTGCAGAACTTAGGAGTAAAATAGGGGTGAAGACTTATGGTCAGGAATTAGTAATTGATTTACTAATTATGATTTCCACAAAGATTAATAACTGGTTTGCTTTTTCATTATGATTTTAAGAGGTTTCTACCCACTGCCAGAAGCTGCTGGAACAAAATCACCTCAGCAGGGATGGACACTGCTGGTGGCAGAAGGGAGAAAAAAAAGACCATCCCATGGAGCAATCAGTGGAAAACCGTATCTGACAGCGAATCTACTTTAGAAGGTTCTCAGACAGATTTAGTCATTCATCCTTATTTTCTGGAAAAGGTAATCCCTTCAGTAACTCTGTTCTGCATGTTCAAAAAGTTGGACTCAAGGATCTAAGTGATCTTTTAACCTTATTTGTTTCTCCCTCCCCATTCCCATTGTGATTCCTTCCGGGGGAAAAACAAAAAATAGTAGTAACAAAAAATAAAAAAACAACTCAACAAAGACCTGCAGAATGAAGCCAGTAAACAGCAGTAATGGGCCACAAAAAGTGAGGCTTAATGGCTCTAAAAAGAGCCTCTTGTTCAGAGGACAAGAACCCCCCAAATTCCTGCAGACAGTCAAGGAGACAGGGGAAAAAAATTAGACTTCAGGTGAACTACAAGAGGAACTAAGCCATCAGCGAGGAACTAAGCCATCCTCAGAGTGGCTCAAAGTTCAGCAGTCTCAGTGAAGTTAAACACATCTCAAACCACCTCATCTCCCTTTCAAGCTTGTCTCCTGGATACATCTCCTAAGCAGCATTATCAGCTCTGTCCATTACTCATTAGCGAATATACTGCCTCTAACAACACGCTTTAAAAATACTGCTGCATGCACTGTGTCGGGCTGAGCTACTGCTCCAAAGGATTGGAAAAATCAATATTTGGAGACAGTGAGATGTATCGCAAAGCTGTGATTATGTAAGCCAACCAAAGGCTTGTCTTTGAGTCGGGCCTGGCTGTAAGCCTAGAAAACCTTCGGGCTGATGTCTAGAGGATTTTGTTTTCTGGGTTTTTGTTTTCATCAGTTGGCACAGCATATCCAATGCAACTGACTAAACAAAATAAGAAACAGGAAAGGGAAAATAAGACAGAGAGAAGAAAGGAGGAAGAAAAACAATAGATGTGGTTAGAACACAACACTGCAAATTCCATGGAAGCAGAATCCTCAAAAATGACAAAACACCCCCCTCAAATTAAAACTAATTAATCAAAATTAGCATTAGCAGCAGTGCCTTCAACATTTTCCTAATACTGTATTGAATATGCCAATATGATATTCCTTTAAGAGTCTGCAAACAAAATGGAGTCAGTTAACTAAAGAGGAAAAAACAACTCAGCATAAAATACATGTTATGTTTACTCTAGGGACACCATATAACAGTTTATTACTTCTTAATGTCTTTTATTCTTCAGAAAGAAAGTGATTCTTTTGATATTACAAACCTATATTGGATTTATCTATTTCTACTTTCTATCCCCACTCAGCTCAAGATGGTTTTGGGTAGCTGGAAAAAGGATTTCATGATGACAGTCCACTACATTTTGCTAATCATGTCCAATTTTAAGCATCCAGAACCCACCGCTCCAGTGCATCTAGACTTAGCTGTTCCATTGCTTCCACATGGAAGAAGCAGCCAACCTTCAGCGATCAAAAGGCAGGAAAACAAACACATTTTATCTACCAGCCACATTTGAAAAATGATCAGTGTAATACTTCAAGGATATTCTTAACATAAACGTTGTTACAGGCATTAAACATGACACTGAAACATGTAAATACATAGGGTTTGAAAATAATTTTTATTTCTTTGTATAAGAAGATGCAGGTTTTTCAAGACAGCATACAAGTAGGTAAAAAACTAACCAAAATAACCTCCCCAATTCTTAAGCCGCAAGCCTGCTTCCCCTTGTGTTTTTCCAGCACCAAAATTCTCCTCTTATACCCTAGTATTTCAACACCCAGCCATTTTCCACAGCCAGTGGCCAGACTAGAGTGGTGGTGGCGGCTTTGATTTCTGTTCCTTCCCATGCCAGTGGTGACCAGCTGCAGCTGAGTCCGTCAGCAAGGAAGATTTTCAAAGAACCAAACATGCAGTACAGAAAAGCTGCAAGTGGTTCCCAAATCCCTTGTTGGCCATGTGTGACAAATAGGTGCCAGGTTTTGACATTAGGTCTGGATGCCGCCTGACAAGAAGATGGTTAAAGAATTGCACTGTGCCACTATGCCCCCCCCTTCAGTCAACGTAGCTAGTCCAAATCTAGTTTGAAAGTGGGAAAAGAAAGAAAAAAAGTAGTAAAATAAAATACACCAGACAGCAGAACAGATATGAGGAAGGGGTTCTCATCATAAGGCCTTCCTTCAAGAAGACAAATGGGTTTCCTTCTCCCTCATATTGGATCCACTTTGATATGGGAAAATGCACTCCCAGCCTATTGCAAAAATCTTTTGCAGTGGTTTAGAGGACCATTAATTGGTAGAAAATGCTTACATTAACCCAGCTGGCTCAAAATTCACAGGTCTTTTTATTATACCCCTTTGTTTGTTTAAAACTGATTCCAGAAAAGTAAGGTGTTTCACTTTTTCTTTTTCCTTTGTTTTTAAAAACAGGATTTCACTATTTTTACTTATTTATCTACGTTAATGACGACTTGGCAACCACTTGTACAAGTGTTTCACTTCTTACAACATGAACACTCCCACTGTAGTAAGGAAAGAGCTACAAGGAATGTAAAGTTACACATTTGTTATCAGCGGGAACTTAGAAGTGCTGCATTATCTGGCCAGGAATTTCTGCCATTTTCTTATACAGTAGCGCAACATACATGTATGTGTTTGCACCCATTTTAGGGGTGGATTCTTTCAGAGACACAGCTTTCTGGGTCAAGGGGAAAGTCTAACTTCTAAAACACCCAGATCTTTCAAGTCTCCAGATGAGCTTTTCAGTGTAGAATGTGGTGAAGCATCAATGTCCCTGGGCTCTATCAACACAAATGTGACGAATATTGTACTTGTGATACTCCAGCCCTGCGTCAAAAACATTACCAGAAGTAGCCCTGGCTTGGGGACCATAGTTTAGACTGCCTTGTATGGCAGGTACTGTCACCTGCTGGATCCACAATAGCTATTTCCCTACAAAAAAAATGGAGTCTTTTCAAATACAGCCATACCAGAGTAGGGATTATGGATTTTTGAACATTTCTGAGATCAAATACGTATTTTTAATATTAACTTAATATATGAAAAATGGGCGTGGCTTGTAGTCTCACTGCAACATACATATTTCAAGTCAGTAATCCACAGTCACATCTGAGAAGCCCTTACAGCAAGCGCTTGCTTCTCCCCACCATTCAAAACACCCAAACCAACAATGCTAGCTCAACATTTTTATTACCTTGCACAATTACTGACCCTTCCCTTATCTTGCTTAGACAATTAGGACACTCTTGTTATGTTTCTCACAGGCTGTAAAATTCTACAACCCGCTTTGATAGGCACTAGTATCCCAATTACTGTGTCAAGATACTGACATCAAGATATCTCCGAGAAACAAAAGGCTTGGATACATAAACTGGCTGCCTGACTGCTGAGGAAAAATCCCCACCTATTTGGAATGAAAAAAACCAAGCACATAGAGTCTAAAGGGGTTGTTGTCACGTTATGCCTACTGCAAAATCCGGTTTTATTTTTAATTTATAGAACTTCTACTGAATGGGATGCATCCATTAGGATCACGGACATTCTTCTCCCCCCCTCACCCCCCAAGTCTACTCTGTAAGAAATGTTCTCCTTAGTAAGTCAGATGGATATTGAGAAATGATTTAAATGATTTTTAATGCACTGCATTTGTACATGAGCATTATATTAAAAAAGAAGCTTAAATACACCCTGTGCATTAGAATTTTATCATTGCAAACCAACATTAGAAAAGACTGCCATCGACTTAAAAACAAAAAAGACATTCTTATAAGTGGAAAATCAATCACCAAAACCACTAAATGTCACAGCTCAACATTCCAGAGAAGCACTGATAATTGTTAGTTATACACTGCACAAATGATATATGTCCTCAGTCAAGGAAGTAGGTGCCAGTTTTTTAGGAAACTGTACATATATTGATTTTACATTTATTTAATGTGGCTGTTGTAAGACACTTTATTCTTCTGATAAACTATGATTGCTTATCAAAAGATTCTATAATTCAAGAGAAACATTCATAACGTGTGTGAAAATGAAAACCACCAGCCCACAGAAATCATGCCCACAAAATCCAATTTTGTGGATTTATAGCAGAAAGGCATTAAACTACTGTCTTGCAGGAACAGCAGAGTAGTCACTGAAGTATAACTGGCACAGCAGTAATGATTAAGGTGACATGTCCTCCTGCCACAGCTGTTAATCAGCTTAATACCAGTTACATTATTGACATTCTTGTAATTACTTTTCCTACGGCACATTTGTGCAAAATATATTTGACTTTAATTTTGAGTATTCAAAGTTGAGCTCACTTGTCAAAATGGATGGTCAAAGTGGTAGTGCTAAATGCAGGAATTAACTCCACAGGTATCACAATTATCTCCAGTGTAATACTGAGGACTACCTGCTACCTCATTAAATATATAAATGGGTTTGTTGTACCTTGCCATCTTCTGAGCAAACACCCATGTGTTCTCCACTTTCATCCAGGCTGATCTGATTTATCTTCACTGGGCTCTAGAGAAAGAAGAGAAGAGAAGAAAAAGAAAAAAAGACTTTTAAAGTTGACTTTAAAGTTACATCACCAACCACATGCTTTAATGCCCCCCTCCCCCCACTTCCTGAGATTTACATGTTAACAGTTGCATAATGTTTAGCTGCATGAATCAAAAAAACCCCACATAGAATAGGTATTTCTACAACAATTACAAAAGACAGCCTTCTGTCCAGCCTTTTGGCTAACCCAGAAACTCCACGTGTTTTGCAGTTACGCACCTCAGGGCTTTGGAGCTGCCAGGCTCTCGGCCCTTCTCCTGCGCATCACAGCTGTTCGTTAAGAACCTCTACTGCTACCAAAACTCAGCATAAAATATGCTGACCACACAGGCATCAAGGCAACTAAAAATTCTTCTGGTTTGGTCTGATGGCTATATCGGAATTATTTCTTCTTTCAGATCACTTCTCTTGCTTTGATTTTTGCCTCTGATAGTGTTCTCACAAGCAAATATTAGAAGGTAAGGAAGTGCAACATACGTATACTCATTCTTAGACAAATACTGAGAAAAGCCCCCAAAACCGCCTCGATTTAATAAATTTTCCTTTCCCTATCCAGATATACTTTTGGTTCTAATCTACAGGGTTATACAGCGTCTGTTACTGTTTACTTTAGATTAAACACCTACCCTTACCTTAAGTACTGAGGACTTACTTATAACATCATTTGGGTAACGCAATGCATATCCTCTCGCATACAAAACCTCATCCAATTACATTCAAGTACCAAGAACCTTCTTATGTACCATGATCCTGATTTCACCCTCTGTAACAAATATCTCATCATTTCAAGCATCACTGAAGGATCTTCACCCAAGTAAGTCTCCCTCACACATTTAAGAACAACTTTTCTTACTCTCATAAAATTTTGAACAGATTGAACTACAAAATAGATCACTTTGGTTCTGAGCATGATAAAAGAGAAATCCATCATATGTTTGTGTGAAAAGAAAGTGTCACTGGAACAGCGCTGGAGTCATGGGGTCACACTAGATGCTACACAACTGTGTCTAAAATATCACAGGTCCTTATGTACTTTATGTCAGTTGGCATTACATAAAAAGTACATCATAAAAAGTTATGTAAAAACACACTGTCCAGGTGGACTATCTACAGGACGTAAACTGAGGTCTTCTCACAGCCTTTGGAAAGCTTTTCCTCATAACCTTTCATGCACAAAAAAAATTCCAACTCAGGGAAATGAAGTTTTCCTCTCTTCCACCTTGAAAAGAATATATGCCTGAATCACATTTCATTTTCCACAAGCTTCTTTCTAATCAAGGTTGAACAACTGACCCCTGCACTGCAACAGTTGCCTGATGAGTTATGAAAAGGATGCTGCCAGCTCTTTTGCTTTCCCGCTTCCTTGCGTGCAGGAGACTCCACTCTTGGCCTCAGTTTGTGTCACTACAGAATGCTACCTGGAAATAGTGCGATCACTGCCTATCAAAAAGTGATCTTTCTGCTGGGCATTGTTTGCCAGAAAGTGCACTGCTGAGGAAGAAGTTAAGCTAATTTTCCTTGACTTACGTGCTCCAGGAGTATTTTCATTTGCAACAGAGTGGTTACACTGATTTGCTGTGTTTCAAAATCAGAAGTGAGCGCATCGCTGGCAGTGCAGGCAGCTGGTGCATATCCCCCAGCCACGTTCCTCCCGACACATTTGGGTGGTGTGAGATGAGGACCACAGCTCAAGCCCATCAGCCTCCTGGTGCAGTCAACATCCTTGTGAAAGCTCTGATTCACAGATACTACACACACAGTTGGCTAACACCAGGACTGGAGGATGCTGAGTAAGGCACGACATGTCAGTTGTCAGTCTCACTTTCTAGAAGCTTCATAAAAATTGCTAGCACACACTTTTGTTCCTGGCTAACTTTGAAAATGCCTTTCTAAACTTCTGGTTTGCTCATCAAGGTGCAAAAGAAGACTTTGTATCTGTCTAGGGGGAAAAAAAAAAATAAAAATGTCAGCACATCTCCACCATTCCCTCTACAATGAGAAACAATTCTGGCCCTCTGAAAGGACAAGCACTGAAAGTTCAACCAAGTTCACCATGGAGGTGGCACGTTTTTTTCTTCTGGGCTGCATCTAAGTTGCCATTGCCACAACTTTCTCACAAAGGTTCTTCTCTTCTTTTATTACTCTGCAATTGAAAAGGCAAAAAGTCTACCTTGAATAGTCCCACCTTGACACAGGGTCACACGCTAAGATACAGTGTTCAATTGGCCATGTTCTTCTTGTCTCTCCAGCACCTACATCTGCCATTAGGGCTGACATGACAACAACAGCAGATCTAGCAGCACTCCTGTGTGACGGGCCTTCTTGGAGACACTCTACCACAACAAAGCCCAAGACAAAAAGAAACAAAACAAGACACACCAGAAGAGTTGACAGCTCAATCCTACAGTCCACACTGTTCCCATTCTTCTGCCAAATGGCTTTGATAAAGTTTGACGCTGAAAAAATGAAGTTCAGGAAGTAGGCAAGGTAGACTATGTAAGTTATCTTCACGTAAAAGTTGAAGATGAGGAGCAGGATGATGGAATTTATCTGTCATGCTGCAGTTTGAAAGCCACGTGGCATACTTTGGAGATTAAATGTTTGATTGCACTCAAGTAACCAAACAGTGCCTAGCAAGGCAAAACCTCTCCTCATACACATGCAGAATGTTGTCAGTGGGTGAAAAGGTGATTCCACAGTATTTGCATTTTTCCCGCATTCAAAACTGTACACAATACTTCAGAACCGTTTGTTGAGTAGAAATTTGGGGATAAAGTATTTCATAACATTGTATATAACTGGAAACTTGTTACTTGTTACATGCCTTCTGCATGCCCAACACCTCTATCAGTTGCTTTTAACTTCTCCTTTCTCCATGTTTTTTTCCTGATATCTGCACTATACGTAGATGACAACCAGGGAAGAGAAAAAAAATTCAACTAAAAGTAGACCTGCTCACTGACACAAACCTCCAGCTAAGTTCCAACAGGAGACGCTATTCTAGATGATATACAGAAGGCAAAGCAAACACGGAGTAATGTTTTTTCAGCACTCAAGTTGAATTGGTACTATTGGCTACTGGCCTGTTCACTGACTCTACCAGTCAGAACTTTCTATGGAGCTCATAAGGTGATGATGACCATGAACTTAAAAATAATCGAGGCTGAATACTAAATGCATTTTAAAATAAAGTTCCAGCAAGAATAGCTAATGCAAGGATCTTCTTATTCAGAGCTGAGTTACAGTCAAGGCTACCATTTCCAGAACTACATTCCACTGGAAAACTGCTTAAGATTTGTATCTAAAACTATCCAGGAAATCAGAAATAAAAGACCACAGATAAAATTGGTACATGTGTTATCTATCATCTTTTCATATCAATTATTTTTATAAATACACTGCTGTGCCAGTCAGCAAAGTTACTTACCATTTCAAATTTAGTTGTATTTATACCCTACCAACAACCTGTGGGTAATTTTGATATTTCAGAAATGAGAAGCACAGATAATTTTGTGGGTGACGCTCCCTCACCCTGCTGCTTTTTTTTTTATTTTTATTCAACGTTATCAACTCAGCCATGGAGTTACAGCTGTCTTCCCTTGTCATTTTTTTAAACTTTATTCCAGTTAGCCCACTGAAGAGTTTAATTTGCCTGGCAAAAGAAAATAGGTTTTGTTTTTTACAGTACAGAGAATAAATGCCCTTCCTGCAACATCCACCTTTACAGGTCGACAAAAGATGAAGAATCACTCAAGGTTAGAGAGGACACAGGTAGGCACTAACTCATCACAATCTGGAGGACTGATCATTGGATACAGTTGGAACCAAGATATCCTTTGGGGTTTGGTCAGTTAACTGCTTTAAAGGTATTTGGGGTGGGGGGGGGAAAAACATGCCCAAATTTACAGGCATGGTATTGAAAAAAAGAGTAAAAATTAAGAATTACAACAGCAATCTGAGGTCAGAGTGTCAATCTAAAAATCAGGAACATATAGTCCATTTAAGTACTACTCAATTAAGAGACAATCTAATCTTAAACCCCATACCATAAAACCACAGGCAGCTGCATATCAAATATTGGGGAAATTACTAATAATTATTTAATTAGCACTACATTGGGTAATCTTTTCTTAACCTAATCAGGAACCCCAGTTTTAGGCCAAACAAGTAAAAAACCCACAACTTATTTGTGGTCACAACAATACTTCCAGTACTGTGTAAGTAATAGTAACACACATAGTATTTCTAAAGCAACATAATTCAAATCTGGCAATGAGGAAATACACTGAAATGATTAACCTGGGAACAGCTTCAGAATTTCATAGAGTGTGGAAGTTCTTGCAAAGAAGGAAGAAAAGCTTCAGCTGAATTTCCATTAGCTGCAGTTTTCTTTCTGATGGAGACATGTTTGGAATTCTGGACAACATAAGTAAGTTTGACTGTTCAAAATCAATAATGTCAAGCTGACACTATAGAACAAAAAAAATGTTACCTTAATGGGAGAAAGAAAAGTTTAGGGAGAGGGAGAAAAAGCTAGCAGGCACCTTGCACATAAAGATCTAAATGCAGGCTTTTGCAAAATCCTAAATTTAAAGGAAAGGAAAATCAAGTATCTACCAACAAATGTACCTCACATGATAATCAATTACCTAATGTAAAATGCTTGAAATAAACACACTTAGTATGGATTATGTCATCTCTTCAATTAGGAGTAAATTCACGGCCACTCAGAAAGCTTCTTTTAATTGTGTTCTTTGTGGCAACTCCTTCTCCCCTGACACTCATCATCAACCCACCTTATGCTATCAGTCCCCCAATGGTGAACCTGAGAAATCAATCTGCTAATGTATAATTTGTAAAGCTCCTCTGACTAACAAATGGATAATTGATTCTTTCACAAATGCTGCATCCCAATGGATGTGAAGTGGATGAACAGGAAACATAAGACTGGATTTCACTCAGTTCTGTGAGAAGTGCAGTATTTACAGGCTAGAAATCTAAACGTTTTAATAGCTGCCGGTGACTTCATGCCATTTAGCCACAGTTAGCAGCAAGCAACACACACATCAGGAGTGTGAAAAGCAAAGCGGTGTTTGATCATACAGCAAAGCTCATTTTACTTCAAGAGGTTCCCATTGCTAATACAACCCCCTTAAGCAGTGTTTTCATCCATTCTTTAAAAGAATTTTCCAAAACTTTTCCTAAATTAACCCAAACATTTTTATTTATCTATATATACACATACACATATCCAAGGAAGAAAAACACCCATAGGTCTTTTCTGCTACACTAATATCAATCTGGATCTACATAACCATTACGTAGCTGCTCTACATTCTAAGGCAAATTGTATGTACAGAGAGTTTAAATTGTAATAAAATAAAAATAATTTCTTTCCTGCAAGTGCCTGTTTTTCATTTATTCATATGTTTCCATCTGGATGACATTCACATAATCAAGCATGTAAAATTCCAACGTACAGCCATATGACCAATCAAACTACTGGTTAAAATGTCAGCCCACTGGAGTAAGGACTATCATTTCTATGTTTGTATTATTTCCACCATGATGGAGGTATCCAAGTGCAAAATACTGATATGAAAACAGAAACCGGCTCAGTCATTGTCATAACTGAACTAAGATCCTCTCAAAATACAAGCCTTGATCTGATACTGAATATTCTCTTTCTCCAAGGGTGCCTCTCCAATCCAAAATTATTCCTTCAGCCCACCTAGAAGAAACCTGAATTTACCTAACTTGTCAAAAAAGGGAGTTCTACTTTTCAGGGCCTTTTCATTTTGGGCAGTGATAGGAGGTGACAGCAAATAAGCCAGATAGTGAGAGAGTCTTCAACTATTTAAAAAAAAAAAAAAAGGAAGAAAGGTGTAAAGGTGTGCAGCAGCTAAGCACAAGTGTATTACATGTTGTTTGTCCCATCTGTTTTGACTTCAGCAGACTTATGCCCAGAGATCTCTTGTAGCTGCCTTTAAAAAGAAGAAATTGAACTCGTGCACTTTTCTTGCCCCAGATGCTGCAGTGCTGCACTGACTTATGCATATGTTGCATATTTGTAGAGTTTAACTGATGCAATAGAGGGAAAAGCAACTCAGAAAAGCAAATTCTGATGCTGTATCACAATTTACCTACAACAAGGTAAAAGTACACACATACCTATGTGTTTATAGACAACTGAAAAACCTAACAAAGTAACACAAAGGTTTAAATCCAAAAGGCAGCTTTAAAAGTTACAGAATAAGCTGTTCACCACTGCCTGCAATAGAAGCAGTATACTCTGAATTTACACCACTTACTTACATTTTCATTTGATGAAAATTTACTAATATCCACAGGAAAGAGGTTTTGTTCAACAATACTGGCAGCCAAATTCTGATAAGTAAGTGAGGATTCCTGCTCCAGTGCTTTTCCTATAACACTCTTGAATCTGTCATTCTCCAAATGAAAAATGGGAGATTATATTGGTTAGAAGAAAAGGGAGGGGGGGAAAGCTGGGGAGAATGACAAGGTCTGGGACACAAAACAATAACAACATTAACTTTTATTTTGTCTGCAGGAAGGCAGACCTTGCCTACAAAAAATAAAGATCTCAAAAGCTTGTCTAAAACTAAGGGGATATGAGGACAAGGAATCTCTCGTATATAGTCTGAGAAAGTGAGAAAGACCAAAAAGCCTACAGTGATTTCAATATTTTCCACATCAGTGAATCCCTTAATCTTGTTTGTGAAATACAGGGACTAAGAGAAAAGAAAAAAAACAACCAAGGAAACAAAATTAACAAGGGATCTCCCTAAATCTGTAGTAGTTGCTAGATATCAGAATGCTTGTCTAGGAATGATGGAACTATTACTGAAAACAAACCTATATTGAAAGCCTACACTGCTTCCTAGCAGAGTTTAACCGTTAACTAATTCCTGATGGATCCAAAGTAGAATCTCTTTTCTATTAAAACACTGGCGTGTAAGGAGATATCCTCCTGGGAGCTCTGTGCCAAAGTAAACAAATTACTCCTGTTTCCTCTTCTCCCCAGGTCCCCTTTGCCACCCGCTGTATAACTGTGGGGCTTCAATGATGGTATGTCCTAAGCCTGCCTCTACTTCTTTGTTGCTATCTGTGTATTAAAGCCATCTGAGACTATGAAGCAATATTCCCCATCACACACCCATGGGGTGGGCTGAAGTGCAGGTGGGGGGCTGAGGAAGGACTGCAGGCAATGACTATGTACACCCTCCTCGGACGACGCAACACAGCGTGGGAGAAGACTATCCCAGGCAATCTGGAGGTTCACCTCACTGATTTCTCTAACTGCTGTCTTTTCAGAACAGCTCCCCAAGCAAAATGAACCTGGAGAATTCATCACTGAGCATTAACTTTCCACACAGGCTACTGAATTATAAATCAGGCTTTGAAGAACAATCCAAAAAAAGGTAGCTAAACCTCTGAGGATGAAACTTACTGGAGCGCTTTCACAGCTTGTTTCTAACAGAATACCACCACCACTGTCATTAATGTATTTAACAGGATTTTGTAGAATTCTACCCCCTGAAGTAGAAAGTATGAGATTATTCTCCATTTCTTGATAAGCTACGTTTCAGAGACGTGACTGATGAAAGAGGCCAACCAGGTCATACAGTGCAAGTTCTTGTCAGGACAGGTTTTATTTTTTAGAGATCATTTTATTGGTGATTTGACCAAACCACTTTTAAAGAAGCCAAGAGGCTCTTGACTATTCTACTCAGGGGTGATGCACTGTTGTGCCATCATTTCCAGAAAGGTTTTCACAACAGCTCACCCCCCTCCCTGATGTAACACAGGACAGAGGACATGACCACATATAGCCTAGCACCCCTGCTTCTCCATACATTCCATTATGTAGCCATCATTTTCTCCACAGCTACACAGTTTTCTTCCTTCTATCAGATCCTGCAATGAAAAACTGCACTAGGTATTTTTTCCAGTTATTTTAGCCTGTCAACCGTTCCACTACAGACAATGATCCCAAACCGATGGGTACTGAAATCAGTGAAAAGATCTCTCACTGATGGAACCAGACAGAAGCAGAAACAGTATAAGGGAAGGAATTCCCTTTCCTGGCTGAAAATGACGTAACTAGTCATATTCCTGGCATAGCTAAATATTACACCAGTTGATCAATGCTGAAGTTCAGCCAATAGCTATTCTCCTAAATATTCAGTTATCAACACTGGTACAGATTGGCGTAATTCAGAGCTATATGAAATAATAGATACATTTCCAGATTACTGAAAGCACTGTGTTCTCTTTGGACACCAGCTCTGGAACTTCCTTTATTTGCAATTATATCATCTGGGAAAGTCTCACAAACCCATCAGAGATACTCAACAATGATCAGCGTCGGCTGTCTGATTCTTGACAGGATCCTAAAAACATCTGCAAATCAAAAAGATGGGGGGAGAGGGAGGAGAGTATTCAGACAAGTAGAAATTACGGATCATGAAGTGCACTGTAACTTACTGTAAGCAGCATATTTTAAGCCATATCCTCACTGTGACAGTAAGATGGGGAAAAGTAAATGTGAAAATGACCTGATCCTGGGCAACTTCTTTGATGCATTTACACACACAGAGGCTCTATTTCAATACCAGCGAAGTGTAGACACCATTGCTTAAAATAAATTTTATTTAAAGTAGATCAAAAAAGCAAACAAACAGTTTCATTCATTCCTTCACTGCTCACACTTCACAGCTCCTATCTTCAAAACTGCCAAGACCTGCAGCAACTACAGACTTTAGTTAGCAGCCAGTTTAGGGTTACAGTTGTGAACCTTCCAACACCAAAATACTGATTTCTGAAATTTCTTATAATTTTATTTCTCTGTGTCACAGGATACTGAGTGGAAAGAGCTTCCTCAGCAGCACGGCAGCGGAGATGGCCAGCCTGAAAGTAACTACTTCTGTCAGCAGCCACTCTGACGACATTAACACCCAAGGCTGGTCAAATCTGGACTGGCCATGTTTAGCATTCCATCAGGAGTGCAATAAACAACTGCTATACACACTGTCATGTCTTTTAAAACAAACAAGTCTCATCTTTCAGAAAGGAACCTTTATTAGATTTACAAAGTTCATTATCAATAATAGCTTATCCCCTATGGGAAAAAAAAATAATCTTAGTTTTGCCTTCATGTTTTGTTCATCATATTATGCCCCTGTTATGTCATTCTGTGTTTTTAATAGTGCTGCATTTTTATTGTTAAAGGAAACAAAGGGCTGTAGCTCTATCATTAATGTCAACTTGTATAAAAACCATCGTCCTCCAGAACTCAGTTGCTTTGGACTTTCTAACTAGGAAAACATTTTCTAATGCAAATAATATTTTATTAATGCCAGAACTCTGAATAATTCTGACAAGCAAACTGCTATTATTTTGTATATGTGCACGCAAGTTCCTGCCTTCTGTATACACGAAAATGCCATCCAGGTATAACATGCCATTTGAAGGGAAAACAGCTCTAGGAATCAGCAGTATACCAGCTCCTTAGGAATCAAACGTTTCCAAATCCTCCCCATGCTTTTAAAGGATGTTAGGGTTTAGAAAATGCACATCTGTGTTACCAGTCTTTTATGAAAAGACTTCATCAGTGCTACCTGAAACTAGCTGTTTCATTGCTGCTAATAAGAACTCTAGAGCAACTTGGCCCAGTGGCCCAGTTGTGTATTAGCACAGAGCATTTAGGGAGGGTATGAGACAGGCACAATATGCTTCTGAGATGGGTGGAAAAAGGAAGCAGTGAATCACTGACCGTGTGTCTCGTGACAGTCAATATCACCTGGTCAAACCAGAAAGTTCCCAGTAGGGCAGGGAAATCCCTGATGGTGAGAATCTGTGGTTCTTTGAATAACAACAAGTAGTAAAAGACAGAACAACCTAGCAGCATCTAGGCTTTCTTGTCAGGGGCTAAGCCTCTGGAAGGCACAGAAAAGCACATTCCTTACTTACTGGTTGTTTGAAATTTGTTGGGAGTCTTCTGAGGCTTTCTTTTAAGAGCTAATTGCACTCTAAAAAAGTAATCTCTTGCTTCAATCAGAGACAAAAAAATATTATTGTTCATGGTTGTTTAATATGTCTTTGAAATTAGAAACTATGTTTCTGTGTTTTTCTTAAAAGCAAATAAACTTTGTCCTAATATCACTGTCAAATTATGGTGTATAGCACAATTTTTCAGAGAAAAGGTCAGTAATAGTTGCAAACACAAATTACATTTTCTAAATCAACACAAGATGCAGTATGCATTCAAACACCAAATGCTACCAAACCTCGATGGTGAAAGAGTTAGAAGAAAAACTTTTGATGATTTTGATGTTTCTGCATAATGTCACAAATAATTTTGTTCAAAAATGTTTGAAAATTCCACATGTAAACTCCCTTAGCAGAATTACAGTAAGGTCCTCTACTTGATCTTTCACACAAAGAGACTTAGAGTTCCTACGAGGTCTAATGAAAAAAACAAAACACCACATGTTAAACTCCCTTAGCAGAATCAGTAAAGGCCCCTACTTGATCTTTCACACAAAGAGACTTAGAGTTCCTACGAGGTCTAATGAAAAAAAAACAAAACAAAACATTGGAAACTTTGCCCTTTCACTGACCAACAATGCTGTATTAAATACTATAGTAGTAATGTTCTTCATGTTTAGCATTCTCCCATAAGGAGATTTTCTTCCCCCTAGAATTTTCCAGATTTCAATTTTTTTTTGAGAAAACACACAGAATATGATAGGATCCTACCAAGTCGAGAGAAACTGAACTATTTGCTATGTCTAGATGATTGTGACAAAACAGTATTCAGTTACAGCCCTTTACCTCATTAAGAGGTGACATTAACAAACTCTTACTGAAACCAGTGACATTAAAGAGGGCTGCTAAGGTACCTTAAAAATAATATTTTTAGAGCTGGTCATAAAATGCAACTAAGAAACAACAGGATACCTGCTCTGTAGAAAAGCGATTGATACTGGACAATGAAAAGGAAACTTCGTCCTATGCTTCTATGTCAAAAAACAGAGGAAAACCAGTATGCATTTGGAGAGTAATAAAGTAGAAAGATCATTCAGTCTAAGGATGGGGCTGACATTCTTTCTCAAAAGAAGGTATACGGGCAACATAGCTGCTAGTGAAAAGTTCAAAAGAGAAGGAAGAAACAATTGCAGTCCTAGAAACAGCTGATAGGGGTATAGCACATAGGCTTTATACTTTAACTGAAATGTATTTAATCTACAGCATACGTGTTACTGTTTGTGACTGCACAAGCACGCATTTGACTTGTATGAGTTAATAACATTCAAGAAATAAACGACTGGATCATACAAGACCTTCTGTAGCTGAAGCCATACTTCCAACTACGCTTTTTACATTATTCTGCACTAAGCTACAGAGTTATTGCAAGCTACAAGCTTGAAAGAATAATAGAATGAAATGGTCATGCCTTCCTCAGTTTTGAGCTTATAAAAATCAATCATACATGATACTACAATCATTTAAAACGCCCATATTTCATCCATAGTCCAAGCAACATTTCTAGTCATAACAAATCCCTTCCACATCCGTCTGATCCCATCGTTTAAGTAAAAATTCAAGTAATGCTCCCCTCAAAGGGAAGTTAGATACAGTGGATACGACGATGATGTGCAGAACATCTATGAGAGGTTTTTGGGGTTTCAGGTGTGTCCAACAAGAAACTTTTCTAGACCTATGGAATAATGGTCTTGACACCACAATTTTTGCCTGTCTAGGCAAGCCACATCACTTCTCATCCAGTGACAGAGAGACCCAGGTACACCATGATTCCTGCCAAGAAAGAGTTCTAATCTTCAATAGCTCCACAGTTCCCATTGGAAACACTCCGGGTCACAAACAACCTAATAAGCACAGTACCAGAACAAACATTATAGACACACTTTCCAAGCCTTTATAACATCCAAAAAGCCAGACTCAAAACGCCACCTGAGTTACTCCCACAACTATTGTAAAAACCTCTGTATTTCCAAAACACCTGCAGTTTAAATGAAAAGACAGGTAGACAGAAGCAGAAGAAGGGCTATTAAATTGGGTGTAGACATCCAAGTCTTAAGAGCAAAATCCCAAAGGATGTCACTTTTCTCCAGTTTTTCCATTGGGCAGAGCTAGGGGTTAACTTAAAGCATTTAAGCTGTAGAACAGCATCACCCATTTGGGTGGGAGGTCCCATGGAGGGGACGGAAACCTGTCCCCTGCATAGACACTCGCTCCTATCAAAACCTTAATTTTTACTTTGGTTTTCAGAGCCTACATTTATAGCAGCTGGCTTGGTTTTGTACAAAACGCAGAATTTCAGCTTCAAATTTAACAGGCACAGTGACACCCTGCAAATACTAACACACAGCTACCCAGATCTTTACTCTAAATTCAGTTGCTTCATTTCATTTCCCGACTAAGTCTTCTTTCATAGCCTGACAGTGACAACTAAAATGATGTAGTTAAAGTAATAAACAGGGAATTTTAAGTAGCCTGTCAAAATAAGTGACATTTATATCATCTTATCTTAAACTCTCATGTAAAGTTCCAGTCAAAGTAACTTCTTCATTATACAATTGAATGTTAAAAGTTACCTTCCCCATTGAAAGATGCTGCATTACCTCTCACAGAAGTTAGTGGGCTCCGCACCATTTCCAGCAACAGCATTTAGTGCTTAACGAGAGCCGTTTCTTCGTTAGAAATATGCTCTTCTTGTTAGCAATTAAACTCTTTCAAAAGCACGTCAAGTCAACAGAAACCTCTGACATTTTCTTTGCAACCTGCTGAGGTATCAGCAAAACCAACAGGCCACTGACTGACCTTCAAGCAAGCTCCGGAGGCTGGAGAGTGCTGTAACTTTAATACACCCAAGGGCAACAATACCACCACAGAAGGAACTCCCCTTTAATTTTTCAAGGTAGCAGAGATGACCTAGTGATTTTGGATTTCTGCCACTCTGATTAAAAAGCCATAAAGAAATGTTTAGTGCTACCCAATGTGAGACAATTAGAAAAAAAATGGTGAGGCCAGGAAAGAAATACACAGTAAAAAGAAATGCTGCGAGAAGGGGCCTCTACTTAAAGTTTCATTCTTTCTGAAATTCCAGCAGTTTTGAATAGCTCACAAATGTTGCATGCTAAAAAGGACTTCCAGTTTCTTTGCACTAACAGAAGCTTTAAAACACTATTTACATTGTTTTGTAGGCTCAGGCATCACCTCTGAAGCACCTACAATGCATTAAACATTTAAATCCCCCCTACTTGTAAAATAGGTGATGTTTTCCCTTCTCACAGAGTATCACTGGCACCAGCCAAGACTTCTTACCGCTTTTGCTTTAAGCTTGATGTTTATTAGAAGACCAGAATGGGGGCAGGTTTTCTTGCCCTTTGAAAGGTTTTTGATTTGTTACTTAACTAAACGTGTTTGTACAGCTTTCTTCATATCTACAAGTCTTTAATCCACAAGATGTCAGTTGAGGCAATAATTATATTAATAAATTGTAGATAGTCTAAGAAGAAAAGAAAGATGGAGAGGCATTTGGAATTAACATGCTGTGAATCAGTCCTGCATCATCCTTTGTCAGTGGCATTAGCAGGCTTTTTTTTTTCTCCCTTCTTGTTGCCTTTTAGTAATAATTTTCAGTGTGTTTGACACATTTCATCTCACTCAATGCACTGAACCCTAATACAAGAGAACACCAGTTTGTCAAACATACGTTATTTGAGGATGCATATCAGTTAATCTTAGGCAGCTGACATTGTCAAAGACAGCCACACTGGTAAGAGCTAAAAACATGCTAGGCAAGTCGGAAAGGGGGATCACGCAAGAACGGAAGCATGGCTGCTGAGACAGCAGCACCACCCAAATCCCTGTCTCTCAATTCTCCCCAACGCAAAAGTCTCCCATGCCAGTTTCAAAGCATACATTTCCACTGCTGTTGACAAAAGGAGTTGCAAATCTGAAAAGACTACTCATCTACCTGGCACAGCATTCCAGCATCAGGTATTTTAAGAGCAAGATGACAGCAAGACTCTGTTCTGAAAAAACTTTTTAGTTGTCTATGTTAGTTTCACAGAAGCCTCTGTGAAGTAGAGCACATGATTAAGTCTTTGCAGCACTAGGGCCAGTATTTGCAATTCAGGGTACCCATATTGTTTTGCTGCTATGGACATTAGAGAGTGAAGTCCTAAAAGGTTTTTTTAAACAACAAACAAACCACAGAGAAAATACCACCAGAGAAAATACTCTTTGCCGCTGCGCATTTACAAGGAAAGCTTTGCATCTATAGGACTTCTGGAAGTAACTCACTTTCTCACGAGAGGGTCAGGTTTTATTTGGGATTTACAACATGGCAATGCTCTAATGTAAATCCCCCAGGCAAAGTGACAGTAAACAGGCGTTGGTAGGAAAGAACAGAAGGAAGACTCCACCAAACATTTTGATAGCAAAGCCTCTAGTCTGCAGTCCAAGATCTTGAAAAGCTCAGGTTAGAAGGAAAATATTCTGACATCCAGCAGCCAGTTCAGAATAAACTGTCTACGGGTTCAAGAGCTGACAACATTCGTTCAGAACACTTCTCTCTTTAAGCAGCCAAGAGTGTCACAGAGCTGCTTTGTTTCCCACATAGGCAGTCCATTCTGTTCTACAACAATTAGTAGTTCCTTGGAAAAATTGTCTTTTAAAGACAAGTGGTCCTAGATGAAAATAATTTCTCCTCAAACTATAAAAAAGAAGAACCCTTTCCACCTGATCCGTGATATAATTTATCTGTTGTACTGGAGACATACATTACAAAAAGAGACAGAAACATTAAGAATAGAATGCAAGAAACATTTCTTTTTCCTATTCTCCATCTCAAAAAGCAGTTTATACTGAAACAATTGTTTAAAAAGAAATCATTGCCATCTCTATAATTAGAAAAGGCACAAAAATCTTCATCCCGAAGCAGGTCAAGTTTGGAAAAGGGATAACCAAGTAAGCACTGTAGAGCACAAAGTGGTTTATATAGCCCAACCTTAACTTCATCATAAGAAACCACCCTCCCAACAGGCACTGGTAGGACTTTTTAAATAAAAAAAACTAGGAAAAGTAGCAGATTTGGGGGGCTGGGTACAAAGAGGTTGCACGGATTTTGTTTTATAGTTTTTGGTAGACAACAGGTCCCCTTGTTCCTTGCTCCACACCTAGGCAATGCCCTAAGTCTTTACAGAGAGAGGAGGATTTCACCTTTCAGAACCAGAATGGGAGAACGGGGTGTAGGTGATGCGCTTCGGAAAACAAATGGCAGTTCTACAAATGAACTCTCCCAAGTACCTGACATAGAGTGGAACAAATAAAAGTCTAAGACATTTAATGCCTGACTCAATAGAAAATCTCCACTTCATTTGAGGGAGTCTTTGAGTCAGTCTTTTACTGCAGAGATGGAAGGAAAGAATTCAGGTACACTTTAATCCGGCCTGCCCCAAATAGATTACTTCAGAGAGAAAGAAACTGTATCTTTAGCAAGTAGCATACACGTAAAGTAATCAGAACTGTAAAGGAGACACCAAAAACTCTTCCTCTTTTGAAGTGCAGTCAGCATCTCCTCTGGGGGGCTGATGAACATACAAAGTTAAAAGAAACAGAAGAACATAATAAACTTGACTTTCATTAATACCCAGGAAGGTCATTATCAATCTGCCCAGACTCTATATACAAAATTTCCTACAATGGTTGTGCCTAGCAGTCTAGGTTTTGGTTGAGACTTCCCTCCCCCTTCCCCCACCTCCCCAGGCCTCTTGCACAATTGCATAATTAGATTTTTCTAAAATATAAACAAAACCTTTCACCCCTCCCATGCAGCTAGCTGTGTCAGCTTTAGAACATACTTTCTCTTTGCAAACACACCAACGTCTTGTGATGGATACTCTGACAAGTGCTGACGCTGCTATGAAAAGCCAATGCTTGGCTACTAGATTTTGTGACAATGCCAGGAGAAAAAAAATAAATTGTTAATTCTTTCCCTCCCACCTCCCGTGGAAACAGGGAATATGAAAATGAGATATTAAAAAACAAAACAAAAACTAAACAACAAATATCCACAATTAAAAGGAACATTTAATACTCCAGAGCTTTAAATTTAGCATTTAATTCATCCTCTAATATCAGGAACGACAATAAGGAAAAAGTCTCCTTCTTCTCCTTCAATCAATACAATCCCTTAAGAGTCCAAGCTTCAAAACATTCACATAAAATATTAGCGTTATATATTTGCAGCAGATAAACTGAACCAGCAAGGCAATCAATCAATTTTCAATTACTTGTGGCAACTAGATAAGATGATAGTGCACACACTAACAACTGACAATAGTCACCTAATGAGCAGGCTCATGTCTTATGGAGTCACGAGCCCCTGGGTTACATAATTAATAATAGCCATTTACAATCATAAATATGTATTTCCTCTTTTGTCTTCACAAAGAAAGTTTATTATAGGTAAACTGAGATGTGCTCATCACAAAACCATCCAGTGTTACTTCTTTTTTGCAAGGACCATACGCCATCTCTTATGTTATGAGGAGGGAGTTCATAAAATGCATGAGTAAAATTTCAGGTGTAGCAAAATTCAATAAACTTAAAAATTTATTTAAAAAAAAACCCCGACGTATTTATTACTTACTACATCGCAGCATTTTTACATCATGTTTTGAATAATGCCATACTTACAACATCAAACTTCTGTGTGATGTTCCCCTGTACATCGAGTAAATAAACTTTGCCATAATGTGTTCCCAGTGCCAAAAACTGTAAAAAAAGAAAGAGACTGATTACATAAACATAAAGGCACTGCAACCAAAACTACCACAAGGCTAAATGAACTCCGGGATGTTTAGCAGATTAATGATTAGCGGCACCAGGGAAAAAGAAGCCACCACCTTCTACAGACAAAGCTTATTTTAACTGCACCTAAAGAACAAAACAGGGCTTCAAGCCTATATTACTGTGATAGTGCAAGTTAGCTGTCAGAATGAGTCATGAGGACCCTCATCCACTGACAACTAATGGTGTGTCTGTAGTCTGTACACACTGCCTGATGGACTGTGGCAGCAAATTAAAAATGCAGCGTGAAAGCATGGGACCACCACAGATCTGAAATAGTTCCTTGATCCTTTCCACCGCTTTGTTTCAATCATAATGGTTTCCTTTGAGCCTTATTTTTAATTTCTCCTGCATCTTTAACATAGAACCAAAACATTCAAACACAGCAAAAGGCTGTGGGTAAGCCACTGCTGAATTACAGAAAGTCTCTGACAGTGCATTTAAGCACACAGATAACCACTGGGTTGGGTTTGCTTTCCTTCACATAGTAACACTCTTACATTAAACACTCTCAAGACAAATACACTTTTCCTCAGAAATCTCAGGAGTTTCATTCTAAAAAACAGTAGCAAAATAAAGAAATCTCCACAAAAATGCATGCTATCACAAACTTATTTTGATGCAAACAGAAAGGGAATTGATTCTGAGACATGTGCTGTTAATTGAACCATGTGAACTACACCTAAACAGAAAAGGAAGAACTTCGGTACTACTTGATTTATGACAAAGGTTTCTTTTATTCCCCCCCTCCTTTCAGCATTACTCAAATAATCCAGGCTCCTCAATTCTCTGTATTTCACTGCATGTGAGCATGCTTCATTGCAACCTATAATGAAATGCTCAAATTTACAGGCACTGCTAAGCGTGTCAGTCAGGCAGCACAATCTTTAAAAAATAACCTTACAGAAAGTCAAGGTTTAAAAGGATTTATCAAAATGGAATTGCTTAAAATGAAATTTCAGTTCAGGCACTTAAAATATGAAGCTACATTAAAAGGAGTCAAAAAAGGGAAAGAAGGGGTTCATTAGAAATTCATCCCCTGCAATGCCTTTCACTCCTGCAAGGTTGCCTTTTTTCAGGAAGAAAAAAGTCCCCCGGGTAAAAAAATCAATACTGGTTAATAAAACATCAGGTGTGCAGACATAACTAGGTATGACTATTCCACTGCACAGGCCTGCTTGAATGCACCAGGTGCCATGACGATTAGTCATCCAGTGCAGACAGCAAGCCTGGTGAAAATATGATGCTTTAGCAGTGAAAAGAAAAAAAAAAATAATTCTGGAGGGAAATTAGTCTGAATACAGAAGCCAGATTTTCAGGATTCCCAGCAAAGTTAAACCGCTTTAATAAAGGCATATTTTACATAGTAACGTATGACTCTTTAGCAGGGCTTTTCCTGGTCTTGCAGGGGAAAAAAAAACACAACCAAACAACAGAACAAAACAGAAAACACCTTCGCAAAACCTATAACCCAGCTTCATTTTTAAGCTCTCTGTTGTAAGAGACCTATTCCTAAAAGACTCCACTACCTGGCTTCTAACAATATTGATCCTTCTCATAAATAGTGTATCTAGTTTTCTGGAAAACTAAAAGTGCTGCGATACCTAAACAGCTTTCCTGTATTGTCACTCTTTGTGACACTATAGTTAAAGCTGTATCTGTGCACATCCTTATAGAAAAACCCTGTTCATCTCTTGGCTTTCAAAATTTACCTGAGGCTCAGGAAAAAAAGGTAACACAAATAGGCCACAGACCAGGAGGAAATGCTTGCCAATTTTCCAGGTATCTGTGTAATTCTAAGTTGTCAAAAACATTTTAAAAAGACTTATTGTTTTCATTCGCACAGTTAAAATACAAGCTTCATCTTAGAGCCTCTTGAGCCATGGCAACAGTCCTTTGAGTAAAAGAAACACAGCACAAGTCAATCTAAAAATATAGCCGAATAATAGAGATAGATCCCTCAACAATAACTGTTAAGGAGCTATTACTGCCTGTGAAAAATTATACATTCAGAAAACAGCTATTATGTTTTACATACTAAGAGTTACTTGACAAATTATTAACTCATACTTTCAGATGATCTTCAGCATTCGTCAATATTTTAAAATGTTATTCAGTATTTACAAAGGAGAAGAAAAATCAGAAAATAAAAAAGCAATTGTTTAAATCACTGACAAAACATAAGAAGCTTCTCCCTTGTAAGAACAAAGGAATGATTCTTTGTAAATTTCTTTACTTTGCATTGTCCATCACTTTCCCCCTTTCATTCTCTTGTATGTCTGAATCCTTACCAGTATCAGAGCATGTGCATTCCCTCTCCTTGTTTTTAACATATTGAATCAGGGAAGGGGAAAAGGGAAGTGTTAGTATGACACCCTTCACCAAAAACTAAAACAACCAAAGAAAAAAGGAATATTGTAATTACTTTATTCTACACCATATTAACAGAAACTCAGCTGTCCTCCACAGCCTGAATATATGCTAAGCTGGGCCCTAGCATGATCAAGTCCGTCTACAGTGATTAAGGTTGCACAAATAAGCACAGTATATGCCAATTTCCTTTCTGAATAAAGGAAAGTTGGGACTGTATCCCAATTCTGGTTTATAACGCTGTCCATAATTAAAATTGAGTGAGCATTTTCCCAGTAGCTTATGTAAACATCCCATGTAACAAATCACACTGCAACTTGAATTGTCACCTCATTTTCTCACTGAGAAAGCGTGCACTGTTCAACACAAGTTTACCATGAATTTTGTTTATATAAGTGTTGGCTTGCACTGCACCTCTAGATTTGGCAGCAATTCTACACAGAAATATACTGATGCATTATAACCACAGAATTCATAACAATACATAACACCAAGCAGAAGTTCTATCTCAGCCACAAAGTCATGTAATACCTTTTCATGCACTGTCATGCAGCTGGCCGCATCCTTCTGGAGAATTTCAGTCACTCCATTAGAAAGCCGTTCATACTTCAGCTTAGGTTCTTCTTCACTCTCATCTTCCTAAATTTGTAAGGGTGTAAGGAAAAGGCAGCAAGAGAAAAAACAAACATTTAGAAGCTTATTTTAAATAAAAACAAATCAAAAGACACCCCAAAACTAGCACACAGCAACAGGCGAAGATGGATCACTACTATCTCGTAAAAACAGCCATTACAATCAAAAGCCAAACTTTCACATTTTTATCATTGGAGGGGGCTTGGGTGTGCTTTTTTGTTATTGATTTCTCTTTTTACTCCAAAGTTCTGGGTGCAAACAAAGACTGCATAGCAGCATACGAATTCAGCTGTAAGAGGCACTTAGTTGATATCTAAAAAGCAGGGGAAAATGTACATGTATACTTTGTTACATTCCCAATTTAGAAGAAAAATATAAAAGGAATGGATATGGAAAAACTGATGATGACAAAATAAAGTGTGCTGCTGTAGCCACAATTAACTCTAAGCTGAAGCATGCAGGTTACAAGAAACTTCAAGACCTTTACAAGATGCTGCACTTCTGTAGGAAGGATAGAGGCAAAATGCTGTGAACAAAAATAAAAAGAGTCCACTAGGAATAAGTTAATTGTATAAAACGCACCAATGGGTTTATGTTAAAAAAAAAAAAAAAAGAAAAAAGAAGAGTATAAATATGTTGTTGCAAAACTGTCTGGGAAAGATACGGAAACAGCATATTCCTATGGATCACCTATATCATCTGCATGTTAGGAACTTTTTCTGGTAAATACCAAAGCTTTCCTTTCTTTTTCCTTTCAAGCATCTTAGGTATCATCACCCAATCACTACTTAGATACAAAGAAAGATGATGCATCAAGTGGCACAGGGTGAAGAGAAAGTAAACTGAGCTAAAAAACACAAGCAGGAAATCCAAAGAACAACCAACACGTTTATCTCTTAGGAAAAGAAAATCCAACTTGCAAAAGAGCTCTCTGGTCATACGCATCTGTCTGTAACAGATGGTCTACTGAAGTACAATGCCAGAGAGAGGTTTCTTAAACTTCACAAAGCCTCAGTTAATACTACACATGCGTAGACAGGCACAAACCCATATATATCCCTTGGTCCTCACTGGGAAACAGTATACTTGCAATAATAGTCTCCTAAACTCACTATTAGTTCTAATGAACACAGCAACATTGGGTGTGTTTCCCCCATAAACCATATCTTTCACTCCTAAGCAACCAGAATGTATCAGTGCAGTGCTCTAGTAAAGGAGCGCCTTTATTTCCCACCAACCACTGCTTTCCAATCCCTACAATAGAAAATAAAAATGCATTGTGTCAGCCTATGGCAGAAGAATTACATTTGTGCAACATTTTCTTGTAGCTAATGATGTGAAAAATAAATTTGAAAGTGAGACATGTTAATTGGTTAATAAAACATACTTTGTTTAAACTGCTTTTGGAGTACTAAAGCCAGGCTTTCCCAAGTTAAATATTATGGCCGTCTACTACGCATGCTATCAGCACACATGGTAACACGTACATACCCTCATAAAAAACACAAAAAAGCCATATGGACCTATGGAAATACTCAATATTTAGCCCCATGCTTATATACATATGTTGCAAAGAGAGTCCCTTTTAAAATGTTATTTGAGAGTTTTATGACAGAATACAAATGAGATTAATATAGGGATGTCAGCAGTCCATGACGTAGCAGGCTGAAGTGAGGTGTCAAAATGTCCACTAAGAAACAATTTTATTCAGTAAATCTAACACTGAACAACTTTCTTACTAGACAGAATGACAATGTCGAATTACAGGGCTGTATATAAATCAGCCAAATTCCTTGTGCCTACAGGTCCTTAATAAATGACTACAGGGTAGAGGGAGGAGAAGTCAAAGAAAAAAGCGTTCATGTGATGGAAGGAGGGTATACGGAGGTATGAGTCCATTTTACAGCAATTAATACATTACTGCTTTTCGTACATTGCTTACAAAGATTACACTTGAAATGCATGGGTAATCATTGAATAAATTCATAAAACTAAAAATTGAACTCCAGTCATCTAGTTTTTATAAGATCCCACATGTTGCTGTAGTCTGGACATCAAATGTGCAACCAACGTGAAAAGTTAATTCTAGTCTCTTGAGTAGTTTGCATAAAAGCATTCATCCATGGACCATTAGATAAAGTTACTGTAAATAAGTTTTGCCTGTCTTATTTATGAGTGAAAACTAAGTAATTCCTCCTGCACATGCATATACAAAAAAACATATACTTTCAAAAGTCAGTGCACCGAAGCATTCTGCCAGGTTTCCGAAAAAGTAAATAAAATGAAAACTTCAAATATCAGGCACAATGAAGTACCCATTTCACGCTTTCCTGACAGGTATCTTTTATGTTAAGTAAAAGTCAAGCTAAAAGGTGAATTGAAATGGGGTGGGGGGACCTTGCTGTAAACAAAACAAAATGAAAAATGTGATTTGGAAAAATACAAGATTCCTCTACTGCTCCAGACTGTACTTCATATATTAAATGCATTTGATGATCCCTTATTTGGAGTATCACAATTTAATCATTTCCAAGGTATTTTTCTATCAGGAAAAGCTTTTATGCAGTCTGAACTTCTAAAGTAAACACAAGCCAGTGTTAATAAAAAGCAAATCAATAATTTTTGTTAAATTTTAATAATCCTGAAAACCTACAAATAAAACCATCAGCAACCTGAGTTGAGATGACAGTTAGCTGCGTTTCTATGACAACCTAGAGGAATCGTACAAGTCCTGACTTGCAGCAAAGCTAAGATATAAACAGAGTGACATTTACCCCATACAAGAAAACTCACAGCTTTCCTTTTTTAAGAGGGGAAAAAAATAAAAATCAATTTCTCAACTAACATGGATTTTTACTAAGTGTATGGCACTTTTAATTAAAGAGAAGTCCTTTAAACCATCCTAAAGGATTCTAAACATTTGAAAAGAAATTCTATAGCACTGCTCCTTGTACCACTGCTTAACACTACTTCTGTATTTTCTGCCTAAAAAAACCCCAAGCAAAACAAGACCAACAACACTGAGTCTTGAAATTCTTGTCAAATGTTTTTGGAGAAAAAGAAATACATACTGCATAAAATGTGTAAAGCGTTCTGCACATGGCAGTCTAAATTCTGCAAGGGATGGAGACCCACATAGCTGACAGGAAGCTACCTTTGTGGTGTTATAAAACAAATAATAACCCTTTTTCAGCCACAGGAATGCTCATTTGAAACTCGTATTTTGTTTAGTTTGCTACTTGCCTTTTACTGCTGAAGTTAGAAGGCAAGTTGCTAAAAATACGCTGTAACTAAACTGTAAAGAACAGGTATCCGCAAACATTTCCCATTGAAAGCACATTTCCAACTGAACGAAATATCCAAATTAATCAGTAAGACTTATACAAATCCCTTCCTACTAAGAGCTCTTTCATTTGTCCCTGTGGAACTCCTGAACTGAAAACAAGTTCTTCTTTCTGCACCTAACACCTAGGAGGTCTGAAACTCACTACCAACTCTTCTGGAGCAGGTTTACAAAACTGAGGAGAGCTGCAAATGTGCAATAAGCTCTCAAAAGGCCAGTGCCAGTGCGAGGGATGCTCATCCGCCTTTCAGCATGCAGGTTCGCAGCCTTCTTCAGATATTCTGCCCCATCTTTGCCTACAGGAACAACTGCGGTGGAATCGTGAGTAGAAAAAAAAAAAAGGAAATCGGTCCTCGCGAAGAAAATTTCCACAAGGAACCTGTGGGCAGCTCCCGGAGTTATTCCATTAGCCCACATTTGCTCCTGCAGCAGAGGATCTGCCCACAGGACAGTCTGTCACATGAACTACATGCTCTACTGATTGCGGATACTCTAATTATGTTACGGGCACTGACAGCAAAGTGTCATCCTTCCTGCACGATTTGCCCTCAAAGTTTTTCAAAGCCTTTATGGAAATAAACGGTGCATACATTATAAGGCAAGTGCCCTTCCTCTTTACTGCACATCTTCTGTCCAGTCCCAGCTAGAATTCCAATTACTATAGGCGGCCATTCCAGCATTGTTTACGCCTCCAAGTTTTGACCCTGCAAAGCATTTAAACTCAAATAAAAAGATACCTGAGATCCATCACTCAAGCAATTTCAAAGGAGCTACACTCACACCCCACTGCGAGAAGGCCCCGGTGTCATAGGCCTTCCTAAAAGGCCATGTCTTGAAAAAAAGAAAAAACAAATAAAAAAAAAAACAAACCCGCAGTTAATTTTTTTTTTTTTTATGCTTTCTTTCAAGTTCACGTCAATTTCAGAGATTATAAGAAAAATGTTAAATTAGCTTTATTCCTCCTAGCTTAAAGGCCACTAAAGGTGTTCTGCCTCTGTGTATCTGAACAGCTAATGTTTAGGACACATTCTAAAACCTCATTTAAAAAACAACAAAAAAAACCCTACTCTGCTGCCAAAGTGCAAACCCAACATTACTGCTAAAAAGTGAGAAGAGGCTACTTAGCAATTTGTGAGAGTAACTTTTCTTGACATTTAATACGGGCCAGATCTTTGAAATCCACAGAGAACCCACTAAGAAATCACTACGTTTTTTATTTAAACAGTCATCACTATCACATAGGAGAAAAAATTAAACTAACTAGTTAGAGCTTCAGAATTATGCATTTACAACTATATGAAAATCTCCAGTAAAACCAAAGAAATCAAGTCCATTTTTTTTGAGTTAAAATAAAGGTTCACAGAACATGCTCAGTTATGCAAAGATGAATAAACACATCCCTAGTGCTCTGCTCAGGGCAGCTTCACTTATTACAGGAATTCAACAACAAGGATGAGAAAAAAAACAACAAAAAAAACATTAAAAGACTTCAAGCCCCAGAATGCAGTCTCCAGGGAGCATTACTTCTATATGTACAGAAGCACAAAGTGCAGCAAAATACCCAGCAGAACTTAGTTGCCAAGACCATGAATTACCTTCTTGGTCTTGACATCTTGACTTGATCCAGAGCATAACCATCTCCAACTGTTTTTTTGGTTTTTTTTTATGGAAACGATGTCTTAATCAGGGGGTGGACTGGTTGTCTCAGTTTTGTTTTTGAGGGCCTGCGGGACAGTGGGCTGGGAAGGATCTTTCCTCTACAAATTCCCTAATTGACATGGGAGCAACGAGTACCTACCCAACTGGCTGGTACCCCACTGAGAAGTGGAACAGGTGACTGCTAACCACACTGCTATGAAAGATGAATCATCAGGGGGGATTTGCACCATCCCCCTGACCCCCAGGCCGTCCACAAACCCTTCCTATCACCAGCATTGCTTGGAGACCACGACTGCACCAGGGAGGCTGTGCAAACCTCAGTTTGGACAAGCGGGCCCAACAAGCACCTTACGAACTTTAGGGTAACTGTTGCATGGTTTCCATGAGGAAGAAAGTACTACCCAGCAAAACATACAGCTAAAATTTTTTATTTAACCTTCAACTGATTACCACACCTGGAAACTGTACCACATGGGTTGTGTTGCCTCCTTTGGCTTGGTAAAGAAATGACGATTATTTTCAGTCTTTATCCTCTCCAGTTCAGATCCCAGACCTTTGTTAGGACCTGACTATCTCCCTTCATTCAGGGTCAAGAGATACTGAAGCACTGATTTATAAATGAACCTGACTTTAGGTTTGCTAAACCCCACTCCCCAAACTCTTCAGAGAAAATACTCTCCTAACACTTGAGTCCCTCAGACAAGCAGGTTCACTCTTCCACTAATTTGTCATCTCTAGTTCTCTCTACCCAGATTGTATTTAAACTAAAGAGGTCCAGCTAATCCGATAATCCAGATGACCAGACGCAAGTCTCCATATTCCCAGTACCACCCCAGGAATATTTGCGTGCACCATTTCTCACTTCCAGCTTGACCATATTTCACACAAAGATACTTACTTTTTCTAATAGCTGTATGCTAAAACACCGAGTTTTCACACAATTTTTGTACCTAAAGGCAGTAATTAGGCCTGACAAAGAGTATAGTTTCTCCGCCCTGGAAATAATGCTTCCATTTAGACACCCTTGCTCAGCTAGGACAACAAGCAGTTTCTTCTGCTTGGTCTGGAGGGCAAGGCAACATGCAGGCACAGCAGTTCTCCGCTGCAGCTCTGCAGGGCTGGGCTAGTCTGGGTTTTGGGATGCCAACGGAAAACGAAACAAGTGACTCTGCCCACCACTACGTTACATCAAGTGGCGGCTGAAGGGGGTGGCCTGCCTTCAAGGTACCAGTCAATCTCGCCTATAATCCAGCTATGCAAAGTCAGCAGGTTAAGGGTGCTGGCTTGCAGCGTAACGCTTAATCTCCACTTTTAAAACTGCAGAGTCCTGAACCCTCATGAGCTAGAGGAAATACAACCTAGCCCTCCCCTAGCCTCCCCCTTCCAAACCTGCTCTGCTTTGCCCCCTGGCAACCCTCAGATGGGTCTTTGCCGATGCCTTAACTCCCCTCAAACACTTCACCAAACCCTCCCAGCTTGGACTCCCATCTCAATTTCAACATCTTCCAGTGTGCCTGACAAAACCCCCATCTTCTTACTCTTCAAAGCCACCATGTGCTCATTTGGAAGCTCACTTCCAGCCCGGCAAGCCTCATGGCAGAGCAGCTTTCCTATACTGAGATTTTAATGACTACTTACAGACTGGCATGAAACAGCCGTTCACAAGACACCAAACCCCAGCATGAACAGCTCAGCAAATACCCTAAATTTGGTTCTAAGAAAAAGCAGAGCGCAGCTCCCACCCCAGCAGCTCACCCACGCCAACCCACAGACACTCAGGGGGACAGAGATCAAGACTGACCACTAACCAAGAGGATTCGGAAATGCAGACAATTGCTGTCCTGTATCCTATCTGTGTCCTCTTTCCATGCCTTAACAGCATAGATGTTCTTCAAATACATGGAAGGAAAAAGTAATTTTATTTTACTAATTCAGGGTTCACACATGCAAGTGAACACACTGACCATTTGCAGTATGTGGAAATATGGCTAGTGAATTAAAAAATTAAGCAAAAAACCTGCTACGAGTGAAAACATCACACGGGAGCAATATATGACATAACCCGCGCAGGAGGATTAATACTCTTAAAGCAGTTTTAGAAAATATTAAAAGGCAAGTTGTAACAAATTGCTAATGTCTGTTGATGAATTTAAGGAAGCATCATCATAATGTCACAACACAGTTCAGAGATGCCTTCAACTGCCATCCCAGATCATGTCTGAAAATCCCTGTATTATTTGGTATTAACACTGAATAGGGTTTTTTGTTTGCTTTTGGGAACATGAAAATGAAGAAAAACTAATCTTTATCTACTAAACAACATCACGCTCATCATTTTAAGTATGATAACACCTTGGTTATACCTGTGATGGGATAAATCGTCCTTCTCACCCTCTTTCTTGTTACATTCCCATTTAATAGTCACAAAACAGTCAGTCGTCATAAATCCTACCCTTGCCTTATGATTGTAGGCATCAGATTATGACTTCTACTTTAAAGATAAGAGGTAAAAGCTTTAAACCCTATATATTAAATTGGAATTGCTGTATCATCTATTTGATATAAGAAGGGATGCAAGAATATTTCTGGATGGTTGTCCACTACCCTTTACCCCAAAAGCAAACATGCTTTTTGTTTCCTTACAGCAACTTCAAGTAACCTGACATGCTATTAACACACGCTGCATTGAGCACGCATGCCTGCAGCATCTTACTCTTCCTCAGCAGCATTCAGAACGTTCACCTTACTTGAAGACGATGACCAGTTCTGGTCAGAAATGGTAGGAGGAGGAAGGTTTGCCTTTGGAAAGTTTTAGAAGTCAAATTTGTCAAAAGACGCAAATTACTGGGGCGGGCAAAGAGGACTTATCCCTATCTTTGTAAAAGACGTAGTTATTTACTCAAATTTCTTCCATTGTAACATCTGACTTCTTCAGCATTTGCCCCTGATGCTGCCATTTTTGAAGGAAACCACCCACAGGACAACCTATTGCCTGCCATTCTGACATGGGAGTCAGAAAAAACTCTAGCCCAACTCAGGTTTCTTCTTACTACAACTGGAACCTAAACACTGGTTTGAAAAATACTTTAAAGAGTCATTATTTCTGATAAAAATAGCTGGAAATTCACGACACAAAGATTTGCCAAAATTTATGTTGACATTGTTGAAAAAACAGTCATGGATTGTTACTTTGTATGATCAAGAAACACAAAGTGCAATTTAAAAGCCCATTCAGTAGTTAAAGAGGTAACACCTCAAAGTCACGTATTAAGGATCTTCAAGCAGATCTGGCCATATTTCTTTATTTAAAAGATTTTTGTGTTCTAAAATGAAGCAAACATTCCTTCCCTGCTGCTCATTTATAGGTCTTACCCTAGCTTCTTTTAAAAGGAAAAAAAAAAAAAAAAAAAAAAAAAACCAAACCAAAGGCAAACCAGAGGAAAGCACTCCGTCCTCTGCAGTTTTGGCAGATATATCCACTTGTGCTGAAGAAACAAGTGACACAGAGCAAACAAGGAGAATTATAGTAGAAGAATACACAACTATTGCAAAGTGCAGCTTCATCATTACTGTTTCTCCATCCCTAGGATACGGTTTCCAGACGTGTGTTCCTGTCTTGATGATAAAGGGACTACCTATGCTATTTTCAGGATTAGGATCCTGACTCAATTTCTCTCAATGCAATCAAATCTGTAACACTAAAGGGATGCCAAGAAAACCTCAGACTAAGGCCTTTAACCTTCAGAAGTCCAGTTTGCTAGGCAGTGCACAAACTGGAACACAATTTTATTGCAAGGTTTTGTTTTATTCATTGTGCTGAATTTAAATATTGAGCAATTTACCAAACCCTCTGGAGACTGAAGCTTACTGAAAGAATATAAACTGCTACTTTCATATTAAAATATTTGCTCCTACAAGAAAATTTTAACAAAGTGAAAAAAATAAGTTACTTGGTTTAAGAATGAAAAGAGCAAAGAGCATTTCATCTTGAAGTCATTGGTTCAAAAGCAAGTAGAGCATAAAAGCTAGAAACATCCATGGTCTTGTTTATTAGCCTGCTTGGCCAAAATTTGGAAAAAAAAAATAATCCCCCAAACAATTTCCTATAAAAAGAGGGCCATATTATAAAATTACTGATCTCAAGTGACAACCTGGGTAGTAACTCCAACAAAGATGCAAATTACTGAGGCGGGCACGGAGGACATCTTTGTAAGAGACCCAATTATTTACTCAAGTTTTGTAGAACACTTGCCGGACAGTGCGGAAGAGCACAGGCTGCTGTATTTTGAACCCTATTATAAACAAAGGTTTTGTGAGAATTGATACAGTTTGGAATAAATGTTACAATCATTTTGAATAAATACTAAAAACCTATTCATGTTTCCAACCTGTATGAGAATTAGTTTCTATTCAGCAACTATTGCTACATAGGACAACAAAGGCATGAAGACTGAAATTTCTAAACCATGAAAACATATTTGTGACTTATGCCGCTAAAAATATTTTCCCCTAATTCTATGGTGAAAATAAAGTAATGTTAGCGAATTGAATGAAGCTAAGTGAATAACCTCCCATCCAGTTCCTTTATAATTCCTCATAAGGCACATCACCAATATTTCCCAGTATCTGACTGTAAAATTGGCAAATAGGGATTAGAATGGTAAAATTTCACACAGCAGTTTTCTGCTCTCCCTATGTATTTTCCACAGGGATTTATTTAATACCTTGACCTCTTTGGGAAAATGCAGATATACACCAGGAGCAAGGAATTAAGATGATATGGCCGCCTGTGAATATGTATCAAAATGGGCTGCATTCACAGTATGAAGTGACACACAGATGAAAGGCAAAACAGACAGCATTTTATTTCTTCGCAAAACTGTTGTGGTATACAGAACGTCACACTATATTTGCAGAACACCGACTGAATCTACAGGTTTGAAGGAGCTGGGCACCAGCCAAGTTGTGAAGCAGAAGTAACACAGATGACATACTGCACATAAGCAATCATCATAAATGGCATGTTAAAAAAAAAAAAAAAAAACAAACAACAGTAATAAGACATCCATATAGTACAATTTGGTTTCACTTCAACTCCCATCAACTTGTTTTATTTCACTAATAGTTTTGTGCCTGGCAAAGAACACCCAAAACTTTCCAAATCCACTTCAGTGTTCAAAAGCATGGGACCAGACCATCCACAGAGGCAGCAGAGGATAGACTGTTCTGTCTTCCATGTCCAAATTCCATTCCAACACTAAAAAATCCAAACACAGTTCAAATCTCAATGAAACTACGCATTTCTACTTGTATTTTCCTTTTGCTGAGTAAGGAACTTGGGCAAACATTTGTTTCCCCCGTGAATGCTACTCAAGCAGCCTGGTTGCCACCTTGTGATGTACTGCGTATGAAAGCCCTACAGTGCAGTTTTGGGAACAGTAGTTTTTAAAGTTCACCCACTCACCAGAGTGAAAGAGCTAGATGGTAAACAGATGAATTTCCCAACTACTTTCCTCTTTCCAGCCCAGAGTGTTATTCCACCCTGATGAATACATTTAGTATTCTGGGAAAACCACGTCTGCATACTCTGTTAACACCCTGGCTTTGCAATTGCATTTAATTTATGTAGCACGCACAGTAGTATTTTTACTTTTTATGTATTCCACAACACACAGATAGAACAGGCACTTCTAGTTAATATTAATAGCTCATTAAATGAAGTATCTAATTTGCACTCAAAACCAGAAGATATTAAAAGAATATAGCAATAATCCATTTTTCCTGCAAGTCAATCCTCTAACGATGTATATTATGTTAGTTACTAGTCATTGCAAACTTGTTTTTCAAATTAATGTATGAAAAGATTCCATTTAAACTTCAATAAATAATTTACTATGCTCATCCTACTGACTCAAATTGATAAATTATTTGCATGATACATTTTCTCATTAATAAGGAGGAGAACTTTCTATTTGGAATTTATATATCTTTTCCTTCCATTCTCCCCATTTAAAAGGCCAATTTCACTTAAAGCCATGCAGGGGGAAGCAATCTTTCTTCAGATTGCTCAGGTACATGCAACGGAATACGGTTTTTGAGCATTTTTCTCCCATTTTATATGTTTAAAAGAACTGGAAGAGAAAAATGGCAACCTCATGTTTTCCTTATTCAATAATAAGGAAAAGAGGCATGATAAGAAGTAGTACTCTGCCAAAGGTGAGACAGAAGACAAAAAAAAAGGCAAGTTGGACTGAGGTACAGTAGCCAAATCTACTTTTCAACCATTCATTTCTTGTTGCAATGGTGATGCCCCTTCAAAAGCTACTAGCCACAGAAGAGCTCACCTCTTCCAGCCCAGTGCTCCACACTCCATGTTAAGAGAACATTTTGATGGAAACAGAGTATGACAAGGAGCTTTTTTTACCAGATGCTTTATTTACTTGAAATGATTTAATTGCTTTGACCTAATCCAGACCCAACCTACAAGACTAAGATCTGGAGTGCACTGAAAAGGAAAAGAAAACATCAAGGCTTTTTACTTGCCTCTTTTTAAGGCCTACATGTTTCCTAACTCTGTTCCTGCTCTGATCAGTTTTCAAAACCTTAAAGAACAATACCACTACCAATTTACGTGGTAAAAGTGTATCTGTGAGGGATATTTCTAAACCACCATAAATTGTTTGAGCACTGGGTTAACCAAGAATTTCTACAATACTTTCCTCTTTACAAGCTCTAGTAAAATTTATTAATATAGTATTTAAATAAACTCAATGAACAAACATATCCCTTTCATAGGGTACCAGTGATCAAAGATCAGAAAACAGGCCAAAAAAAATTAAGACCAGGACATATAAAAATGGAAGTGCTAAAATGGAAACATGCAACGCTGATGACTAACACACACAAGTAAAAAAACAACAATTCACATATTAATGCATTTAAAAAAAAAAAGTATTCTTTTTAATAACTTTTTGCAGAAAATGAACATCTGCATACACCTGCCTTTTTTTAATTTATTTCCTTTAACGGGCCAACAGTACAAACAAAAAAAACCAAACATCTACCCTGCAGTGCAGCACCTACAAAAAAAAAATAATCAGTGAAACTCCTCACATAATCACAGGATCATTTCATGGGACATAGCACTCATTTTACGATTCCAGTGACACTTGTTCTTGAAAAGGTGCTCCCTGTAAAGAAGATAGATACTGGACCAGGGCAATCCACTCATAGCCCCAGCAGCAAATTAGAAAGGAGCAGAAAACTTCAACAAATAACTAACCAAATTCCAGAATGATAACTTACCTTTGATTCCCTCATCAAGTAGGAAGGTTTTGGTTTTCGATGCATCATGACTTTAATTTTACCAGTACCTCACACTCACAAATGGGGTTTGAAACCCTCTCTTTACTTCTCAGAGGTAGGAAGTTGCTACCATTGCTCCATTTATAAGGGGCAAGGGGTGAGGCATGCAGGCAAGAAAGAGGCAGAGCATAATTAACCTGTACATGAAGTCTGAGGTTGAGACGGAAGCTTTTGGGCCTGGGACCCAGAGGCATGGTTCCAAACATTTTTCTGCTACATGCAAATTACCTGAAATAATTGTTACTGATGTATGCAGACCAGCAATTTTCCGGGGTGAAATATATGCTTTTATCAGTACAAATTAAGTCTCAATGGGAACGTTTTGTGCACTATATATACAGTGAAAACAAAAATAACATTCACCTGAACTCACAAGATTTCATTGTGTAACATAATGAATGGTGACTCCGCCATACTGTGCAACTACAACACACTGTATATAAAAACACCCAATACAGAGCAGAGCAGCAAAGAGTTTCAAGGAGACTCAAGCTGGCTCTATAATAAGCTTTCTTTTGAATTAAGGAATACAAAACCAGCTCCTCTCTTCACCGAATGCAAGTGATTCATGGGTGCATTTCACAATACATGATGTTCTGTGTGCTACTGTACTCTAATTATGCCCTGTTTTAAATTAAAATAAAAAACTGTTTAAATCATTCCACAACAGTCCATTACATAATATGACAGGATTGTCTCATTAAAAGCAAAACTTTCAAGGACAAAGTTACAGGCTGAGCAGCAGCATCAACTTAAATGCAAGAAAAATACCACTGTGCACCTCACCTCGTATTGCACTGCTACTGAAAAAAGTTTAACTATTTACTATACATTCCTCAGCATCATCTTTTGCTAATTAGCTGGCAAAATGTAAGCATCTGCCTGACAGAAAACGGCTCTACTGAGAAAAGTAGCATTTTACAGAAACAGGTGCACTGCAAGGAAGAAAACTAATTTGAAAACAGAAATTCAGATTCAGGCTGTACATAACTTATGCAGACTATTTCTTCCACAGTTTACAAACAGCCAAAAGTCAGATTATTTTTTTTGTCTATTTTTGAGATCTCATCAAATGTGACACGTAGTTTCAGGTGCTGCAAAATAAAATTATATAAGCCAATGAAACCACACTGCACTAGGACTTTTCAGCCAAACAAACCTGCTCAGGCTCAGCCCCGAAATGTAGCATATTTGATGGTTAGACAGGGTTGGGAGAAGTAAAACAAATATACTTCACAAGCACAATTAAAAAAACAAAACCAAACAAACAAAACCAGAAGATACGAAAAGAAAAGAGTCATGCTTCAAGACCGCAGTAGAATTACTTAGCAAACCAAGTAGGTTTTCCTCTTGAGAATTAAAACTTTTTCCTCATCATATCATGGCGCATATATATATACACATATATATAGCAGTCTGTCTACAGGGAAAAAAAAAAAGCTTATAATACCACTTATCATATATGAGGATATGAAACAAAAGCTTAAGGTATACTGCAGTAACCAGGAAAGATCTATTACATTTCTACAAGTGCTGACACAAGTAACTACCACCATCTCCACACCGAAAGGTCTCTTTAACATCTGAACATATGCACCATCTCTGTTAATTAACACCCTTGAATTTTGCATATTCTGATTTAAACAGATGAAAAGTATTAAGACACTTAAGCAGCCTTAGAAACTCAATTTCCTGGGAAGCAAGAGTTGGAACCAAACTTACAAGGAAGGGCTCTTAGCTGACATACATTCAAGACAGCCAGTTTTTGCAGACTCCCACATGAGGCCTATTATAAAGCTCTACCACCAAGTCTTTGCAATTAAGCATCCTGGCATTTGTTAAAGAGCCTGTCATTCAAGATAAACCAAGCAGGTAGCAAATTAGCATTAGCATCTTATTTACTAGGAGCTCCTAAAGGAATGATACTAAAAGAGTTGCTACATAAAAGGGAATCACTGTATGTTTGATTCTTTACTAAGATAACGGCACAGCAGTGCAAAAAATGCAGGAAAAAAATATCTGTATTTAGTTTACATATCCAGTTCAGACAGGGACATCATTTACTCAAAAACAGGAAGTTACCTTCCTCCACAATAGAAGAGACTTCTATTGGATATGTGTCATATGCCCTCTGAAACCAACAGCAATAATTTTCAATGTTACGGGAAGAATTAATATTAAGTGCTAGACCAATTGTATATGCAAAAATCTTTATTACTATAATGATAAGATGTCTAGAAAGTCCACACCATAAATATTATACTTTTTCATGGGTAAAACAGGACACAGGCTGCAAGTATTAGAGTCTCAAATTCTAGTACTGCCACCATAAAATGCATCCCTGATTATTCAAACTATGAGACACCCAAAAGAAATCATACAGTTTTATGATCACAAGAGCTAAGAGTGAAGCCATCAGCTCAATCTTATCTCTGACTATACTTCAAATAAAATCAGCAAGCACTGACAAAATTTAGACTTTGTGACTCTACCAGTATTTTTGCTTTCTATCTAAATGATCATTAGAAATAGTCTAATGAGTGATGTAAACACTAACATTGCGAAAATTGCTCACTGCTTCCTTTAAGTACTTTCTAACATGGTTTCAAAGTTTCATTTCATCAGCTACCTGCTTTGTGTCAAGACATTACAGACTGCACTTACTATTCCAAGACAACTCATGATAACTGTTTTCACAGGCATTAGAATGACGATTGTTCTTTAGATCCAGCATCGACCTTCTCAGTATGAAAATTTCCTTTTAACTTCTCTACGTGCATGAAACTAACATTAAAAATAGACATCAACTTCAACACAGGTCTTGTTGATATTTTATGACTTCCAATTTTGTGAAAGCTGCATGATGCCTATTTTTACTTAAGGTAAAAACAAAAACCCGACAACCTGGCAATCCATTTATGATTAATTCTGGTGTAAATACTTATTTACTACGGGCTGAATGTTGAAAGGCCATTAAAAAGCCACTAAAACAAGTTCTCACTTGCAACAGGCTTTAGAAAAAACCCAAACACCTCAGCAAGTAAGTTTTTGTGTTCACAATCTTGTGAATGCCAATCCTTGCAAGGATTACTATTCTACTAAATACTGAGTCGTTGCCCAGTCATGGTCTACATGCACTTCACATCATAAAGCAACTTTCAGAATGAAACTATCTCACAGTGGGCAAAAAAAGTCTGGCCCAGGCAACTATTCCACACAGCAACGTTAAAGGGCCAAAGAAATCCCTGCTTCTCACCAGGACCACCCTACGGTGCCACTGCAGACAGCCACTCGTGAAAGGCTGAGGGGAAAAAATTATCCCACAAGAAAAAAAGCCACCACCCTCTGCAAAAAGATTTTCTCAGAATCCACCACTGCAGACTCTGCAGTACCCACTGTCTTGGACATTAGGATTTCTGCCTGCTTAGTGCTTAAACCCAAATCCCAAGCATGAAGATTTGTCCCTAGGTAAGGAACAGAAAATCTTCCTAACAGCAAGTCCATTAAAGTTTTGGAAGTCTAGGAGCCCCTTTCACTTAGATACGTGAGGGGTGAAAACACTGAAGTTGCTCAACCACCCTTATTTCTTCTTTCCTGTAGCCATCCTAGATCACACTGAAGTCAAGTGTTGCTTTCCAGATCTCTCAGGGTTCCTTCAACGATGGCAGGTTTGGAGTTAGCACACTGCTGTTTGTGGACAAATATTTGAACCCTCTGTAGCTCCCTTCCTCTCCCCACCCCTAGCCCACTTTCTCCAGCACCTACAGCAGGGTAGGCAAACCTCTCCAGAACATGAGACAGTTTTTGACAAAGCGTCATCTCAAGAACAGAGACTCTACAGAACATGATTAAATCTAGACCATGAAGCTATTAAAATAACACAGTAATTACGTGAATGTAGTATTACTGCATATCTAATTTTACTGACAATTAAATTTTCATTTGATCAAAACAGAAGTGCATGCACTTGAATTTGTATCTCAACATAATTCATTTTACTATAATGGGGCAATTGTGGAGGTTTTTAAATATAAAGAAGCTTCTAATAGCAAATCACAGCTCATTTTTAATAATTTAAGCCCAGATTAACATTCCTTGATACACAGTACCAGCAAAACTTCTAAAAACAACCAAAGAAGTAGTATTTTTCCCTAAAATCCCTACACACTGACAAAGAACTAGCACTGACACAGATTCAAGTGTGAAGTATTTTAATCAGGCTTACCTCCGATTCATCTGTTGATTCCTCATTAGACCTGGTTTCCTGAAAATGACACAAAGAACAGAGCAGAAATTAGTACATATATGATTGAGCAGTATTTCCCTTTTTAAAATACTTTTTAAACCTTTTTTAAGAAACAGAAGACAAAGCAGAAGCAACTCAAAGTTCAGAGTTACCATCCTATCCGTTCATGCCCAATTTGGGCTTGCATCTGCTATCTAGTGCCACATTGACACTCAGTGGCACCAGTTGACTGCGATACTATTGTCAGTTACCCTAAAAGAGAGAGCGATTGGATCATCTGAGAATCTGCCTTTGGGAAAACTTCCCTCCTTCCAGAAGTGGTAGCAAGTTTTGCAAACCAACTGCCCACATCTTGACTTGCAAGGCAGAATAGCATTTTCAAGTTCTCCACAAACTAGCTTTGGTATTCAACTATTTGGGTGCTAATAGGCTTATTTTAAACTTAAATAATTTCAAACCATTTTCCGTAGAAATCCAGCATTTAATGACTTTCTCCTTCCCATCCCATGTTAATGCAAGCCACATGGCTTTCTCTTGCCTTTGAAGCAACTGTACCTTTAAAACATCTCTCTCTGGCAAGACAACAATTCTGACTGCCCTACAAAAAAAATTTTGTAAGTCAACTCCTGCTAATCTCTCACCTGTCTACTGAGAAAATCTGCTGATGCAATGCCTCCTCAAAGAGGTCAGCAAAATGAAGATTTACTTAACGTATTTATCGTTATCAATAGCAATAAAAGGTTACAACTAATACGCTGACAGTGAATGTAAGCATTTTAACAGCAAAATATGATACAAACAAAGAAAGAGCAAGAGAGAAGGCAGCATTTCAAATCTTATGAAGTAGTATTTGGACAGTAAGATAAATAGGTACAGAATTTCACCAGAGAAGGCAAAAAATAAGAGACAGTTACCAACAGTTTAAAGAGAAATGAAAAGGGAAGAAAATTTAATGCACTGACAACCAGTGTCATTTTTGGTTTGTCACTTTTACTTATTTTCCTTGTTTATAAAATGCACTGATTGTGACCTCTAGGCAAAAAGCAAGTGCCTCCTCTGCATTAGGGGAGGTTCACCTTTAGTGACCATAGTGACCATCACAACAGACTAGAGAGAAAGACGGGGAGAAGAAAAGCAGCATTTCTGCTTGCTACTTGAAACTCAGTGCAACATTACCATGATTACTGCCATTTGTTTCCCCCATTTTACTTACTACAGCCAAGTCCACCTCTAGAACACGCATCCCATAGAAGGCTTATCTGTGTCATCTATATTCATGACACAAGTTAGGAAATTGCAAGTAGAAAGAACAAGGGAGTCAAGGGAAGATGAAGTAAAAACCTGGCATCCTTTCAAGCTTAGGTTTGACTTTGCAAGTACAACTCTTAGTCCATCAGTCTCACGGGCTCTACTCACAAGATGCAGTTACCTTTCAGGTATAACAATTCTGTTACATATAATCTCTGTGCATCTTAAATTCTACTTAACCATAACCAAATGAGGACAGAACTAAAATGTTGCCATGTAACACTGTCAGCCTATTGGACAAGGTAGAGCAACACAGGAAGTCCAATGTAAAAATATCACCAGATTCCTAATAAAAACAACTGCCTTTCTCTCCTGATACCAAGAGTTGCCCACTCAACTCCTTTATAAATCAAACCTATTAGCACTACCATTTTGATACCAGTCACATAGTTTGTATCTACAGGAGAATTGTTTAACAAAAACAGTAATCTGTCCTCCCAAACAAAATAAACAACTACAGCAAGTGACATTTTTGCTGGCACATGTGAGTCTTTCTAGTGCAACTACACCACTCACATTTATTTTTTTTTCCCCTCGATTCTAATTACTTTGGCTGTTCAGGAGAACACAATCTAGGGAAAGCCAGCGATGAGAATCTGTTTTGATTTGGGACATGTACCCTGGTATCCCTACTGTATTCACAAGCCACTGCAACTGCAGCTACTAAATCTCATAAACAGCATACAAATTCAGGCAAATGCTTCATGGTCTTTATGTTTTACTGCACAAAATAACATGCAAAAATTCAGAGCGCGCCTTGGCTTAGGAAAGAAATGCAGAAACTGTACTTGTTCCCTGACAAGAACTTAGCTCAAGGTGCTTAGAATTGACACTTACCTAGTAACTCACTTTGCTAACAACTTACTATGAAAAGCTTTTTGCTCAAGTTCTCCCACTCAGGCAGGCAAACTGGAAGAGCAAACTGCAGTTATGACTGCCCTGGGGTTTTGTTAGGTTCCTCCCCCCTCCCTCCAAATGCATGAACCGAGAGGATTATCCCCCACTTCTACTTTTTAGTAGCCTCGTAACTGTGAAAAGGAAATCCCTCAACAGGGATTTGTAGAGCACCGGAATCCCAAATCATGTAGGAATAGCTGTCATTGGTCCATCTGAGACTCTAGGGGAAAATCAGCAGTATGCTTCAGCCAGCTGGCAAACGTTGTTGTTCAAGTAGCCTAAGAATGGAGAAGGGGAACACGGAGGAGGAAATTACAGAAATGTGAAGTAATCTCTCACCATTATAATCTCTCGCTTAGCAGATCCACATAACTTCTCAATAAATTCTTAAGCTGGCTTTCCAATATGATGGATATAGCCTTTTCCCTTCCCTGCCCCTACAAATATCAACATCATATGCTATCCACTATATCTTTAGGCCCATAACTTCAAGCTGCTGCGATAGGAAAATGGTGAAACTTGGGTTTCAAAGAAACCTACATGCACAACATGCACATCCCTTTCAGCAGGGGTGTGCATACTCCCCACAAGAAATAAAGGGAAACAAATAAGGTAACTTTCCTACCGTAGTCCAAAGAGAGCAAAATACAGGCTGGTTTAATCTCTTATAATACTAGAGAAGATAAGAAGACTTGTCAGAGTTGTTTCTATCCTGAGAACCCTTTCAAATGCTGCCACAGTTAAAAACTCACCAAACCAGGGGATGAAGCCTCCCTGAAAGAAGCCAGCCCCTCCCAACAAAACCTCTTACAGCAGGGAAGGCAGACAGCAGATGCCCATCTCCAATTAAGGCCAATTCCCTTGAGGTAATTCTAAGACTCTCCCACCATGAGGCATCCAAGACAGACAAACGTGTGTCAAAGTCCTGGCTCAGCAAGGAAACTGAGAAAGTATCTGAGAGGACTGGGAACTTCACTTCTTGCTTTTACTTTATTTTCTTGTTTTTTTTTCTCGGGAAGGAGCATTCTAGGCAGGCGGAAGCTTAAGGAGGAAGCCTACTTCAGATAACCACGGGTCACAAGCACCAAACTCCTCCAATTTTGTCCCCGGAGTAAACTCCCCTGTTGGGATGAACTTGTCTCCTATGCCACTTGGTAAACGACAGAACTCCTCAGCCATTTCAGAGCCACCCTTCAGCTCTTTAATTCCGGCCCTACAGCGCTGCCGGCCGCGTTCCTAAACCAACCCCGCCCCGCCCCGGCCCCCCGCGTTCCCTCATCGGATCTTGTCTAAAAAGGGGAGCCCTCACGCCTTGCGCCGCCCCCCCCCGGCCATTTATCAGGGTTTGGGTTTGTTTTGTTTTGTTTTTTTAGACAACACCCGATAAGGAGT
>NW_009647575.1:269738-277609 GCF_000708025.1 Charadrius vociferus
CCCCCCGCCCGGCTCCCGTCCGCGCTCCTCGCCCCCTCCGGCGGGGCAGTGCCCTCACGGCCTCTACCTTCTCCTCAGCTTCCGCCATGGCGCGGCCAAGGGAGCTGTCATGTGAGGGGCAGGAAGCCGGGGGAGCCGGAGGCACCCTGGGAAATGTAGTTTCGGCGGGGGGGTGGGGGTGCGTGTCTCTTTTCCTCCTTTTTATTTTTTTTTCTTTCTTCTTTTTTTGTTGTTGTTGTGGTTGGGTATTTTGGGGGGGGAGGGAGCGGGGTGGCTCTTGTGGGGATGGTGGCGCTGCCTTACACCCTACACCAAGGGCAGAGGTAAGGCTGGGCCCTGTGGGGACAAACGCATCCCAGTCAGGTTTTTCCTTCTGCCCTCCTTAGCTGCAAGCCAGACGCATTTTTGCGCTGAATTCCTTCGAGTCCCGCCGGGAAGCCTTTGCACACCCGGCTGGGATGAGACTGGAGGCGGCCACCGCGGTGAACGATAAGATGGCCTCTGGTCAGTGGGGGTTTGGGTGGAGTTGAAGCTGAGAGCCACTGGCGGTGTATCGGTGCCCGCTGCCATGTTGCGCACTGGACTGCCCGTTCTCCCAGGGCCAGGCCCATTTATTGGCGCCCATCGGAGCAGCAGTTGGTCGAGCACAGCTCTGGTTTCCTTTGGATCCTCTGGTGAGACCTGTAGCAGCCTCTGTCCTCTCTGTACTTTCTACTTAATATGTCGATGTTGAAATTGTCCACACACGCTTTAGTGTCAGGAGGACTTCAGAAAGCCTAAATATCTTTTTACAATTATAGGAGCTGCTGCATTTTCTCTTTTACGACTTTAAAACAAGACTTGAACTCCTTGCTCGCACCCAAATTACTTTCTTTATGTGTTCAAAATATAATCAAAGCTAAAAAGCAATAGGCAGTACTTTTTATCGGTTGGGTTTTGCCATTGGAGCTATTTCGAATCTAAGCTGGAGCTACAGTGTTAATGTACCCAGTCTGTACCCTTGGGATCAAAGCCAAGAATTTTAAAATGTGCAGGTCAACTTTGGCAATAAAAGAGAAATCTTAGAATATTATACTGGAAGACCATAAGGCGATATAATTAAAGTTAATGACAGAGAGTATTAGCTTAGATATGACAATCATGTATATCATTGCCATACCTTTAGAAACTAATTGCCAGAATTTCAACTGAGAAGAGATAGAACTGTCCTTTGAAATCACATTGAGAGGTTGACACTGGGGTGAGTGCGAGCTATCAAAGTTAAGTGTCAGTACAAGAGCATATGAATATAACTGTCATGAATACATTTCATTTGCAAATGACATAAGAAAACCTCCTTTTTTGGTCTGTTACCAGATGTGTGTGGACTGTCAGGGTACCATGGTAAAGGAGCTTGTAAATGTCATCCTGGCCATATAAGCCAAGGGATATCTACAGGGAAGGGAGATATTTGGCTGCCATCGTACAAAATATTGTTGAGAGCTCGCCTGGATATAATGTTAAATTTCATCACCTTTGTTGCAAAAAAGATTAATTCAAAGTGGAAGGCGGCAAAGGATCACTGAAAGGATCACAGAAATTTAGGGTCTGCTCTGTTGGAGAAGACTGAAAAAAAGAAGGGCTTGGCTTCTTCAGTCTAGAAATAAAAAAGAGCTGAAGAGGAAGAAGGGCTATTAAAGTAAAAGGTATGAGATAAAATAGGTGTAAGCTCATTTCAGCTTGTTTAGGCTGGAAATGAGAAGTAGATTCCCATGTGTCAGACAACTGTGGTCCTGAGAAGAACCTTCCTGGCAAGAAATTTAACTGATTTCAAGACGAGACTTGATAAACTTATGTAAAAGACTGTAAGAGATGTCTGCTGACAGCTGTGTTGCTTACCCAGAGCACTCATTCCAGTCTCATTCTGATCTTCTTGAATCTTAGTCCTGTTCAAATAAAAAAAAAAAATAATAATAATATCATCGCTCTCAATGGAGCCAGTATTTGTCCTGTAATATGTAATGCACAAGCTATCTTATCTGGTAGTTGAAGACTGTGTATGTCTAGTGAAATGAAACTTTGCCTGATACATTTTTTTTCCCCACTTCTAGAGGGAGAAAAAAAAACTGCATAGGGGTTTTGGGTTTCAGGGCTGGGTTGTTTCTGGTTTGTTGTGTTTTTTTTGCAGGAGGGGATGTCCTCAACAGAGACATTTTGTGGCACTTTTTAAACAAATGCCAAGAAAAACAGAGTGTAAGGGAAAGGATGGCAGGTGTTATAAAATTTGCTATTATAACAGCAAACAGTGCACATTTGTTGCAAACAGAGTAGTCAAGGAACAGCTGTTCTTGTTTTCATCGCACATAGAATAAGTGGTATAAAGAATGTGATTTACTTACAGTGTGCTACTTATTTCTGGCAGAAGTGCGCAAAACTAATTTTTTTCTTGTTTAGACTTAAGGTATGAATTCAATCTACCATGATTATAGGTTTTTATTGTGTCAGGAGAACTTAATACGTTGCCATCTGATTCTACCACCCCTCCCAAACCCACCTCCAAAAGTGCTGAAAGCCATCAAGAAGCAATGACGTCAATGGGGTATAAAATCTTTCAGCACCTCCTGCAAAGCACTCAGCAACCTATAGGCTTGGGCCTGGGAACATCCCAATGAACCTTTGGAGATAAAAAGCTTAAGCATAGTTCAGCATAAGTGGAAAATACAGCACTGCCTAAGGGAAGTAAATGTTCTGTCCTGGCCTTAAAAACTCCTCTCTCTCACTGTCTGCCGGCACATAGATCTGAAGTTTGGGTTAAGTCAGTTGTACAAAAGGCAGAGGTTTGGGACCCCTGGTGAGATTATGAAGGCTTTGAAGTTTAGGTAGAGTGTTTTGGCTCAGATCCATCTAAAGCGATAGGCTGACTCTACCTTATCTCTTAGTTTTAACTTGGTTCACCAAAAATAGCACTCTTTGTAAGTCTTTTTGAATAAAGATTTTAGCCATACCATGATGCTTTTAATGTTCATAGTGCTTACTTTAATGCGGAGTTTCCAGTTCATGGGACTTCTAAGAGGATGCTGACACTCCCATCTAGCTTTTTAAAATCCAAGTCTGTCAGGAGTTTCTAATCTATCCTTTGCCGAAGAAACCAGAATTATCATTGAAACTTCGATCTTGACCAACATTCTGATTCCAGATACTGCTAGAATTTTTATCTCTTGCTTTAACACACTTTCTCCCTAACTACTGTGAAACATAACAAGTAGCAAGTATCCATGCCATTTGGTAGAGATTATTGTGTTTCAGTCTCCAAGAGCTCTCAGTTGGTTTCAAGTAGGACTGATTCATCCAACAAAATATTCAGCTGGGTAATCTCTCACCACTTTCACCACCACTTATTCAGTGGAAAAAAAAAAAAAAAAAAGTGGTGTTGTCTGTAAGTTAATAGCACTTAAACACACTATGCTGGATAAAACATAGCTAATATTGTTGTCAGAACAATAGAAGTTCAAAGGCTTTCCTCTTTCTGTTTGTTTGTTTGTAGAAAGAAAGTTTCAAAGACTTTTCTTTTTATTTCCCTTGCTATCAAAGAATTATTTCTGTGAAGATACTTTCAATTTGTACCATAGCTTCCATAAATACAATCTTGAATATATTCACTAACTTCGTACTTTAAAAAAGATCTTATTTCTCCTGCTAGCATTATATTGTTTTGCTGTTGTTTACTTTTTTCTTCTTAATCCACCTCTAAAATTTATTTATCACATTTCTTCCTGAAGTAAGTATCAAAACGACTACAAAAACATTTCAATTATAATTTTTTTTTAAAAATCAAATCAATACACTTTAATGACTTGAAGCGAGATAAACCGTGCTCATAAAGCTAAGCTCATATGCAAGTCTTCATAGGATAATCATTAACAAGGATAGATAAATATCTTTTTGTTAAATATAGTAGTACCATATGAACATCACAGTAGCTGCCTTCTTTAATTGAAGCTAAAGATTACCACTCTGTAATTTGCCATATCACCAAAAAGACAAGGTAAGAAATGGAAGTACAGATTACCACTATGTCCCACCACTGCAGCATATTTAAATTAAATTTAAATTATCACCTATTTTTATAAAAATGAGAGTGGTAATAATATCAGAAAGATTATTGCAAGTTCTTTAGAATAGTTGATCTGTGTTCCCTGACATTTAAAGACTTGTCCAAATTATAGTGAATTATTTTCAAATCCTTCAGGAATAACATTTCCCTCAGTCTTGTCTTTCTTCCTCTGACCCTCACTCCCTGTCTGTGTTTCTTCTGCTCCCTTTCTTCATCTTCACTCTCAGGCAGTCTTTATTGAAAGATATCTTCTTGTGCTAGGTAGAGCACACAGAGAAGATGAAAAAATGTGAAGAACAGTAAACAACATAAAGCCAGTACAATTATCCATTTATTAAAGATAAACAAGGGCTATATATAAAGGGACAGGTAGTAAGGGACCCTTTTAAAAACCTTATAGTTAAAAATATTAAGGGCCTGGTAAAGAAGGAGAAAGCTGAAATTGAAAAATTATTATACTACGAGAAAATTTCATAGATCTATAGATTATGAAGCCAGACGGGAATAGCACTGTGATGTAATCTGAACTCCTCCCTAACACGGGTCATGAGATTTACCTGAATTAATTCCTCTTTGTACCATTTTCTTAAAAGAAAACATACCTTGACATAACATTTCCAATTACACAGAACTCCCTGCACTTCTGATAAGTCATTCCAAGGGCAGTTATACTCTCTGCTAGAAAAATAAAGAACGCAAAGGAAATGTCTTACCAGATCAGAAGAGTGGTCCATCTAGCCCATTGCTTGGTCCCTGTCAGTGGCAATAAGAGATGCTATTTGGTGAGAGCATGTAACTCTGAGCTCTGCTCCCGTTTTCTTACCTCAGCATCTACTGGCATGGAATTAGGGATGTTAGAGGGCACATCCCTGAGTGCTCCTTCTAGTATCTGTTGACGAACATGCTGCCTGCCACTTAAAGAAATTCTTTCTTCTTTTCCTGTTTTAAACAGCTCTGCTATGGGTCTCCTACCAGTTTTGATAAGCACCCCTTAGTTCTAATATTGCAGGACTTGGTATGTAATGAGTTTTCCTTATTCCCATGGCAAATTCAAATTTCTTACTTCAGCTTTGAGCCACTCCATTATGTCCACTATGGCATCGTCTATCAGCAACTTTTGAAGGTTCTGTATTAAAAGATCTCTGTTCCCGATGTGAGTACTCGTAGCCTAACATGAAACCACTTCTTAGATATTTGCTAAGTTAAATAGAAAGATGCCACTGATTCTTTCACAAAAGATGTTTTACATTCTGCAAATAATTTTTGCGACTGTTGGCTGCTATACCTCCAAACTGTTACCATATTTCTTAATTAGTGCGTAGAAGGACATGACTCTATTAATGTTAAACTAATGCAAGATACTCAGCCCTCTTGCGTTTATTTTATTATTGTGAATAGCTCTACCATTTACAGCTGTCATTGCATTTTTAGGATTCCTTCTCCTTCATAACAGAATTAAAACACTTCTTGTCTTTTATTCGAACATTGACTTCTTCTTTTCCTGTTTCCTATAATATGTATTTTTATGATTCTTAGTTTTTACTTTACAGTTACTGCCACTGATTTTTTTCTCTTTGAAACAGAATATAAAAATTAAAATCTACAGATATAAACCTATAATGGATGCTTTCTGGTCTTCCTCAAGGATATTTTGTGTTTTGTGGTCTTGGTGTAGAGTCCTCTCTAGTCTTTTAAGAGTTCCCACTTTCCATTTTTGTTCCTCCTAGCTGATTATTCATTAGTTTCATCATTTTAAAGCAGCATTAGTGTTTGTTTCTAGTAAGCACCATATTCCATTGTCAAATATAAATGTACTTTGAGTAATGAGCATTTTCATCAAAGAAAGCACTCAGATTTGATCTAATTTAAAAATAAGGCATAATAGTTAGAACAGTCTTAAGATACTGTTTGGTGCAAGAGTCACCAGAACAAGTTAAATTTAATCCCCATGATCGTATTTAGGTTTTGTTATCTTTTAGCAATTGGACTTCCTTACTATGTATCAAGAACTGCTGTCTGTATTTGTAAGTGAGACCAATTCTTAAAAGAAAATACATATTTAGGTAGGACCCCAAATCTTGACTCTAGGATTTGATAGTTTTATTTACATTTCTGGAATTTGAAATTGAAAATACAGAATCCCAATTTCTAAAACTTCAGTCTAGGTTAAGATAATTTTTACAAATTATCTGTCTTACAATGTGACTTTAACAGAACTGTTTATCATGTACATTATGATCAACTGTTTATCATGTATGTTACTGGCATAATGAAGTCCTTGTCATTACTGAATTATCGAGACACTTCTGTCTATATTCTTGTTGTAGGTTGCACCAGCAAGAGAATCATGGTTCCCAAGGTGATTGGTGCAGACTGCCTTGAGGCATTGTTTTCTTGTGAGTTTCCAACTTTGAGTACGTGAAATGATGTGAAGATAGTTTTTCTGTCTGTCAGGTGGGTGTCTTGCATTATGCTGAGATTTTTCATGTCCAGGAAAGAGACATAAAGGAACACGCAAAGGCACAAAGCCTTCTGGGGTAGCGGAGGACTGTTCCAAGACTAAGGAGCCACACTTGATCGTCTGCCATGGTATTACAGTCTATAGCAGATCCTGGCCAAACTGTCATAGAAGGCGCTAGTTTCCTCACTACAGAGGGAAGCCCAAACGTGAACAGTCCCATGCACAGTTTTGGTCACCAGGGCAGTGGGGCACTAGAGATAACGAGTGAGGCAAGCTGGCAGTATGGACCCATCTAATAACCCACAGAATAATGTTGTGCTCCTGGGGTCTTTCTATATACAGGCGATATTACCCAGGTATTTTGCTATTATTTTCCTTAGGCTGTTACAAATTTGCATGAATCACAGTAATATAGTGCTGCTTTCATTCATATCTACCACAGCTGCTTCCAGGTATTGATCATGGGTAACCCGAAGACAAAGTAAGTTTCCCAACAGCTCTATGCGGTGTGTGTTTCCTTTTAAAGACCACCTATTTGAAAATCATCTTTCCAAATGGCTTACCTGAACTGACACATCACAAAAATCTCTCTTTTCCAAACCTTAGTGACATTCTTCTAGATAAACTGTATTACAGTGATACGCAGACATACCTTGGATTTAATTGGTCTATTTGTATTTTAATCTAAAGAAAAAGGAAGTTTGAGGATACAATAGAACTAAATTAATAGAACATAAACCATTATTCTTTTAATCTTAAATTTCATGCCTGATGAAGGTTTTTCCATTGTTAGTCCAGAGGTGTTCATTAAAAGGGTCAGTGGTAGCAACATTTGTTCAAGTACCTTAGAGAAGAATTTTGCAAAAACAGTGAAGGGACAGATTACTACCTAAGTAGCAACATTTTCATCAAATACAATCCTGAAGAAAATGTAATATGGTATATTTATATATATAGTGGATAGATGAGTTGTCACTGGAATATGAAGCTTCTCTGTATGTAGCTTGGGCTGCTTCACTTGCTGTGTTGTGAATACATAGTAAATCAGTTTGTTATGCCACATCTCACTGTTAAAGATTTGGAGTTCTTTTGGAAGTCTTTTCCACCTGAAACAAAAGTGGTATTCTTTTTGAACTTGTCATCTTTTGTATGATTTCAAGCTAAAAAAAACCTATAGATTGCATGTATTTTCAAAATAACCCTCTCCCTCCATATGCCAAAAAAAAAGACCCTATAAAGTAATATTTTCAGAAGCAGCTGCTTATCCATGCTGCCAGTGAAGTTGATAGAAGTTCTATTATTGATTTCAGTAGGGAA
>NW_009647575.1:277742-311595 GCF_000708025.1 Charadrius vociferus
AGATTTAGACCAACATTTTATGCTTTTGAAAATATCAATGATTATTCTTCAAATAATTAATATATAATAAATAAATATTTAAAATATTGGCATATAGATACAGAAAATTCCATTTTCTTTACATCTGTGTTTTATCTTGACTTTGACTCTCAGGGGTCAAATCACCAAAGCCTAGCAAATCTCTCTCCTATTCCTTTTCTTCACAAGTGTTATTTCTGATAATTATTTTCCCTCACTACTTCTGATCTGCTCTGTTACTGAAGGTTTTTAATGGAGTCAATATTAAATAGATCATTGGAAAATCTATTTTGTATTTACAGTGAAAAACACTTTTCTTCTTCTTCTTGACATACACTTAACCTCAAGGAAAAATACTTAGCTTTCCACTTACTTAAATAGTGTACATAACGTACAGGAAATGATTGATGAGGTTATCAGAGTTCCTACCTCAGGAATACTGTATGCTTTCCATGCATAATATTCTGGTTATAACCATAGAGCATATTATGTTCACATTCTGAAGTGAATTTTCAACTTTGCCATCTTTGTGGATATATTTTGTAACACCGCTTAACTGAGATCCAGAGAGTGGAAGGAAGGAAAGAACTAAAAACGTGAAAAGGGAGGAGAAGCAACAAAATAAATTAAGCCACGACTAGACTCTTGCCAAGCAGATAGCTACTGATACTGCCATTTGACAGATGTGACATAAAATTCTGGTTCTACTAAATTGAATAAGGGTTTTGCTGTTCATCAAAAAGGGGTTACAACTTCACCCAAATATTCCATATTTCATGTTAAAGCAAGGATTGAAATATTCAGTAGGTATGAACACATGAAATTAGAGGCACATAGCTGGTTACAACAGGAAAAAAAAAAATGCCCATGTATTTTCTGCTGATGTAAGGTTGCCTTCATTCCCAGTTATTACAGCATAACTGAACCATCTCAATTTGGGTACAGATCCTGCAATTTCATTCATGGTAGAAGTCCAATTAACTTTCCTGCAGCCCAAAACATTAGATTAAATGTGTCACAAGCCTGTAAAGCCTCTCCGACTGGTCCTATCACCATACCAAGATGCTGCACCATTTTGGTAGGGGTGCAGAATGGATCCTGGCCAGCAATATAAACCCTTGATTGTCTCAATGAACTCTCCTTTCTTTCCATGTGTGCGACATTCACACAACTAATCATGTACATTTCAGACCTTTTTTACACTCACAGGAAACTTTAAAAAAAAAAAAGCCTCAGTGTAAGTGAGGATCAGGCCATCAGTTTATTGCCATTGGGCCTTTTAATCACAAATTCCTGTACCTATAAGACAACCTCTTCATTTACTGAAAGCACAATCCTCACTGTGTGTTCTGTTTTCTGATGCTCTAATCATAACCTAGCTTAGAAAAAAAAATGCTTAAAACCAGTTCTTTCATTACATCTTTAGCTGCGTGTATCAACCCCCTTCTTTGCACAGCTATGTTTTCCTTGCCATCTCTTCCCATCCTCTTCCATCCCCTCAGGATCTGACCCTAGACCACGTAGCAGTTCACCCTGGGACAACCCTTGATTATGAACCAATGTCAGAGTCAAAATCCAGGTCCCTGGGGTGCAGGGTAGTGGCTGTGAGTGGAGCCTGAGGTAATATACAGACTATTTAAGTATCTCCTCTTACCTCCCTCCACCTTGGAGTGGAATACCTTTTCAGTAAAATACATTCTCAGTGAGTTTTATTTTGATGTGGGAAATATACCTAGCTCTGGTAACGTATCAGCAGATTTCAGCAAATTCAAAGGTAGGGCTGTTGAAGTTATGTCATCCAAAGGCTGCAGATTTAAAAAAATGCTGTACAACCCACCAACCTCTGACACGGAAACAAAACTAATGAAATGTTAAAAAAATGCTGAAGTCAATGGTCCCTACTAAGGAAGTGATTCAACTTCAAAGGTTTAAAAAGATATGAGTATTTCATAGGAAAAAAAGGCCATACAGCTTTTATACATAGCATTTCTACACAGCATTCCTACAGCATGTGGTTATAGTATAAAAATGTTAATGAAATGATTGCTCTCGACAGTGGATGTGGGTAAATACAGCTGCCACATGGCAATAATAGAATGATATCCTCCCAAAAAGCCATTCTTTGAATTTGAAATAAATTCTTTCCATTCTTTTCATTCTGCAGCCCCCAAGAAGGTATTTTGTGGATAATAACATTTTTATGAGCTGTTGGGTCGGATATTGAAGGGCTCTACCCATTGCATGCTAAGTGTGTATAGCAGCAGCAGAATGCCAGTCCTCACCTTCCCACTTCATTTAAGTAGATTTTTAGTACAGCGCTAAGAAGCAGCCTCAGTTTTATCTGTGCTTGGATTGCTGTCAGCAGTGGCAGTGACGGGTCACCAGCAACACTTCTCCACAGCATTCACTGCCAGACCAGAAAATACCCATACTGCTTGAAAACTGTTACCATCTGTTTGCTTCGTGCAGCATCCACGAGGAGCAACTTCCCATATTTCAAGTGGGGAAAGTGAGGCAAAGAGCAATGCTAGCTCATTTTAAGCAATTCGAAAGGAAAATCTCTGTCTCCTGATTCCCAGCCTTATGCTTTGGCTACAGGACAGCCCTTCTGCCCTTGATGGCCTGCCTCAAGTATTGCCTTTTTCCATTAAGCAAATATTGATTTTGTTCTCCTGCTTGAAAACAGAATAGAAATTAACATGGCTCTTTTTGGTTACTTCATTGTTTGTGAATCACCTGGGAATAGTATTTATTAGTTAACTGCTGTTGCTCATCCAATGGGCGCTCACAACCTTTTTTTCCCATGGTATGTGTTAAACAGCAGCTATTAAGAATCCTCTTCTGTGACAAAGTGCTAGGCTTTCCCTTTAACTATTTAACATCATGCAGACAGTCCAGCCCCCAACATATAAAACAGATGATACGATTTAGAAGAAACAGGACAGGGGAACTCAAAAGATCTTGTTATTTATTTTATGAGCATCCAGATCCTTATTATAATTAGCCATTTATATTGTGGTGGTGACGATAGCATGCTACTTATTTTTGAACATAGATGAGAGGATACAATTTCTGTCTGAAAGAACAGACTTCTAAATCAACACAGGATCTCATTTGAATTCCATCTAATCCCTTGAAGTAGCTGGGATTAGTAAGAGATGGGAAGGATCAAAGGGCGATAGGAAAAGATGCAAGTGAACTGCCATGATGAGAGTTGGTGGTGGCAGGCACAGCACATGGGGATTTTGGAGATTTACTAATACATCTAGCACTAGTCCTGAGGGATCAGGATACAGATCTCCTCTGTCAAGTGATACATAACATTTTACTTCAGAGTTTAGTCAGAAAGGGGGCAAAATTACTGGAGTAACAAGCCCAACTATTATTTCCTAAGGCAATCTTTGTGAGAAAACTTGATTGAGATGGCAGAAAGGGAAAGTCATGGGAGTTGACTGCTATCCTGTGATGTGCCACAGACTCACTAAATGATAAGGGGGAGAATTGTTTCACTGTTCTATACCTCAGTTTCCCCATCAATGAAATAGAAGTAATGAAATGTACTGATTGTTGTGAAGTATTTTGATATCTAGAGATGAAAAGTCCTAAGAACTTGAGGCTCGATCCAAAGCCCTTTGAAGTCCTCAGAAGGCCCTTGATTCAGCTATCTTAATTTGCATTTGCCTTAGTCTGCAAGTCACCCAACGGTCTCCTGAAATTTGGAAAGGTACCACCCAATGCATTTCTCAAAGATGGAAAAATATATTTTCAAGTAATCATTATCATTATCTTTGACTATTTGACTATTCAGTTTGAATTTACAAAACAGCAGCGCAATATATGCATTTGGATTATTTGTAATACTTTACAAGATCAAGGTGAAAACTTAGAAGATGGAGAAGGAAAAAACCCAGCATGTTTCCCTGACACCAAAGAACGAACTCTGACAGAAACAAGCTTTTTTTTTTATCTTTCTTCTCTGAAGATAGATGAAAAAGATCAGGAGAAACTATGTCTCATTAGAAGTAAATGCAGTCTGTGGTAATCCATACTAAATTTGCCAGGTCGTATCTTCTAAGAAGATATTAGGCACCAAAGGGCAGGTAGTTCGATTGCAAAAAAAAGCCCGCTAAAAGTATTTAAAAGTTGGTGTTTAATTTTTTTTTCAATATAATAAATGAAGTGGCACGGACTTTCCAAAAGAATTTTAAATCTTTCAGTGTGATAGGTAAGGTGAGAGAAGGTTGTAAGACGAATGACAGTTTTGCTCATTATTCAACAAAGCTCACAACAAATGAAATGGGTGCCTTCAGAACATACTTTGTTTTCTTTTTCTGGAGACTAAGCAGCTGCTTCTTGCTAAAAGAGAAATATTATCTTTATGAAGAAAATATTTTTCCTAATCAATATTTTTTTAACCTCTGGGTTATTACTTCCTCAAATCTCTTTTTAATTTTTTTCCTGAAGATTGGTCTATGTACTTTAATGAAAAATCTGCAGAACAGACACATGCTATTGTTCACATTAAAGCTTTCAAAGGTTATTAACTGTGATAGGGCATTACTTGTCTTCAGCACATTTTTCTGTAATGTATCACGTTCTTGGGATGTATGTGTGTGTATATATATAATTGGGAGCGGAAAGAATTAGCTGTTGGCGAAGCAGAAATATCCAGACGCTGGTTAAAGTCAAAGATCCAGGAAATACACGTTCTGTTCTTGCTATGCCACATATTCCCTGCATCTTGTATATGCCACTTAGCTTCTTCCTGCTCAGCTCAGGTATCTCTTAAATGGGATTAATACCATAGGGACATTTATATATGTTTCTTGACCACTTCAGAAGCCTGGTGATTAATGGAAACTCTTACATTCATTTGTCTCAAACTTCCTGTGATGTAACTCTTCAATTTTCTTATTTTTCTTCACTATTAGAATAGAAAATATGCAAAGAGTGTAAGACGTTATTTACATCTAAAAATTATTATGCCAGCTAGTCATCCTCCAGAAGCCTTTCTTATTATTATTATTTTGCATCACAAAACAGCTTAAATTCTCAGGAGTACAAAACTCCTGTTTACTTCCATTGGGACTTTGTTCAAGAACTGTTGGAATAAGCCCAACGCTATTTCTTTTGGAGCCCTCCTTCCAGATCTAATGCTAGTCAACAGGTTTGAATGTATACCCTCTAACCAGATGTAGACCGTACATCAAAATAGAGCCTTAGATGTTTTATTATTTCTTGAGCTTTGGCCAGAACAGGATGATGAACACTGTGTTTGAAACTGCTGATGCTATTGAAAAACCCTAACAATAAAATATGTCGTGCTATCTTTTGTACTTGATTATCCAGCTGAAAGCAAGAATTTATAATAAATGGCAAATCATGATCACTTTCTTTTCTATGTCTGTCACCTATCTTATTTGGAGAAACTTGGACAACTATTGCCTGATTATTGGGCTCAATTCCAGTAAGCTTGTAAAATTTCAGTGTTATCTCTCATCCTGCTCCCATGTTATCAAAGTTCTCTGTGCACTCTTCCCTCGCTTCTCAATCCTCTTACAAGTTATGCTCTCTATCCCGCATGAGTTTGGGTGCACAATTTTAATTGAGTCTACATCAAAAACTTGATCGCTCATGTAAAATTAGATAGAAGCTCAGTTCTCACCTCACTCATAAACGCTTTTAAATTAGAGTCATGTCCTTAACTGCACTGGACCCACTTTTAATTACTAATCAAGCTAAGTCCAGAAAACTGATTGCAGTAGGATAAAGATGAATATATAAGTGGGAATACATCATATAGTAGTGTATGATATCATGAGACTGGATGTGATCCTAGACATCCCTTCTAGCGTATCTGCTATATAAACATGAGTTTTCTGCTTTTTCTCCTGTTGATTTTTTTTTTTTTTAATGAGTTTGGGGGCTTTTCTAAAGTGAACAATCTTACTTTAAAATATACACTTAAATGATATAAGGGTACATTTCTTTTTGTGAGATCTGAGCTGACAGAATGTGACATTCCAACTCCATATCCAAACTCTTCTGCAAGTTGAGGCTGTTCAGACTAGGGGCCAACCCTCTCTACTTCAAATTCTTGCTTCAGAATTGTTTGTATGTAAGATTTCGGCACTTTCTCTTATGTTTAAGAACCTGATCCAATGCTATTAAAAGTACAAGAAACATTTGTATCAATTTCAACTGATGTTGCATCAGAACAAAAGATAATAAAATACTTGGTGGATTCATTTTTCACTCTACAGGTCCTTAAGGTTACTTAATTTTTTAGAGCTTGAATAAATCTCCAGGGAGGAAGAAAGTATCTCTAATGTTAATGTCAGGGGCAGAATAGCTTTGTTAGCACAATGTACAGTATCATTCTTGTTCATGGTGTGTTGAACATATCATTGGATTGAGCAAAGGAAAACTGGTAATGACAGATCTTGTTTCCTAAATACATAATTAAACCTGTAGTGGAGTAGGTTCTCCCAGGCAAGTGAATGGATGAGAAAACATTTCAGATAGATGTCAACAGATATCTTAGCGAACCTCATGCTCCTAAAATTTACAAAAAAAAGATAATTCTAGAATCATTCTTACCATGCTTCCTGTGTCACATGTCAGATTCACTTCTCTGCAATACTGACAAAACAAATTATGTACATCATGGTTAATGGCTCAGAAATTATGTTTCTGATCTTGTAATAAACATGGCTCAGAAAATGCAACTGGAAGGCCCTTAGCATTATGAACGTTGAGGCTCCCACTGTGCAGCACTACCCTAGCAAGCCCTGTTGGTTTTCTTAGTCTTCCATTTGTACTGCATCAGGTGCAAACACATGGTTATGTTAGCCAGGTGACCACAGGTCCCATTATAGTCATAGTCATAATGATTAACAGTTAACCTAATGATTATCTTTTTTTCCTGGTTTCCTGCTGCATTCTGCTTGCTTTATTTCTGCTTATGTAAAGAGTACTACCTCTAGTATCAAACTGATCACAACAAATCGTAATAAACAGCACTATTATCCTTTGAAAGTTTTCTTCTAAAGCACAAAATCATGTCTGCTAGTGAATGAATACCTAAGATACACGCTTACTGAGATTAGCATCTATGTTTTCTTCTAAAACCTTTCTTCCAAGCAAAACAATGTACAAAGTACCTTCCAAGGTCAAGTTCAATAGCAGGAAATCTCCAGCTGACAGAGGTGTATAGGATAACTGATACAGGCACATGCTGGAGAATGAGAATCTGCAATGAGTGAACATCCACCTGCAGCTTTCCCCTCTGAAGCATTAATACAGGACCACAGGAAGCTTCTGTTGTTTCAGCTTCTCAGGAATTATAGGCTGTTTCTGTGTCTTGGTGGTACATTAAACAGAGACTGAGCAATGCAGATGCATATGAAGAGCCTCCTTCTGACACGCTGAGCAGTTAAGGGACATTGGCACCTCACAGAGTTGGGCCTCAGAGGAAGACATCCCTATGGCTTTTCTAAACTTAGATATTTTTTGAAATAGATGTTACAGAATAGCTATGCCAAAAAGCTCTATATCAGTATCCTTTTTCCCTGAAGAAAATTGTGTATTCATAGGAGGTTGGGGAGAAGGGGTGGGGGAGCTCACTAGCACAAGAAAAACTTTGTGCTATAGCTAAATGTCTTCAATATTTATGTTCTGGTTTAAACATACACAGGAAAAGTAGACAAATCCACAGTTTAGTAGAGCTTTCAGAGGTATTTCTCTTTGCCTTGCTCAGGGCTGAAGGCTGAAAAGTCCCCCATGTGCTGGTTTTCTGGAGTATTCAGTCTGCCTCCTTCCCACCTGAGCACTGAGCTGCTTCTGACACTTTGGACTCCGTCCCTCCTCCAACCAAGGGCTGATAAGCACAGAGAGGACTATGTTCCACAATAACATAATCCAGAAGTGTATGCTTGAGCATAGGCAAGGTCAGACATGAAAATCTGGGAAGGTTTGTGCTTTTGCTGATCAAGGACCAGAATCTCTGCCCTACTTCTACACCATGCTGTAGTATTCTTTTTTCTACTCATTAGTCAAATAAGACGAGCAAGATAGGTCTCTTCTTTGGGTCTGATCTAAAGTCGTAGAATCATAGAATCATTGAATGGTTTAGGTTGGAAGGGAGCTTAATGAGTTCCTGTTCCATGGGCAGGAACACCTCCCACTAGACCTGGTTACTCAAAACCCCATCCAGCCTGGTCTTGGGTCCATTGAAGTCAGTAGGAATAACTCCTATCCAGTTCCACTCTGAATTTTAATTCATTAGGTTTTAACCTAAGTAAAACAAACCCTGAAAACAAGTAAATTATGTGTTAAATTTCTACATTTGTGTCACTCCCTTCTACTCTTTTCCCACTCAATGCAATGGGATGAGGTAGATTTTGAGAATTATTTTTTTTAATTGCATTCTTTTCTCCACCATTGCAAAATTCAGTTTAAGCTTTCATGCATAGAAGTGCTACAGTTAAAAGAAAGACACTTTTAAAATGCATGCCTCATTTGTTAATTTATTTTAAATACCTTTTCTGTTGCCATATCACTTTGACCCTTTGATATTTTAGATGGGAGAGAAGGAACAGCTCTGCAGCAATACTGACTGGGAGAGAGTCTTGCTAGAGTAACATTGCAGTGCGGATGAATTATGAAAACAGATGGTGGCTAATGGCAGCTGAATTAAAAATAACACCATTATTAATCTAGAGGCATTTCTACAGAACTCTTTACCCATAGATCTCAGCAATTTATAGATAGATTTTTAAACTGAGGACTCTATTTTGCCTTTCAGTTGCAATAAAATGAGAGCACAGTCCTGGCAACTGTAGGCAGCAGTCTGCGCTCCATCTGTTGTACTCTACATCAAGCCAGCTCTGCTGGTTTTTGTCAGCAGGTGAGCTGGTGGTATCATATGTTGAATAAAGTATGCTTTGCAGGAGCATAAGCCCTTACCACACTGCTCATGAAGTAGAAGGACTTTGCAGAAAGTATTCTTCCCTTTAAGCCAAAGAAATGCTTTCTCTCCTTTTCAGAAGAGCAGGAGACCCGTATTCTTTCCCTGATCATTACTCAGCCAGCTTCATGAAGCACAGGAGCAAGGAGACCACGTCTGAGTGAAAAGTTCACACTGGTGGGTTGGGTGGCTAACCGGGCACATCGACCTGAACTACCATGAGATGTTGAACTTCTACTGACTTCAGCTTTAGGCCATATCTGTCTAGATGCTTACATGGTGATACACTCAAAATCTGTGAAAAATACTGAAATCTTAGCTTTAGTAGCCTGGTGCCAGGTACAAGATCTCTGGACTTGCACTATTGTGAAAATTAAAGGCCACGTTTGAAACAAGGGAAGGTCTTATGCCTCTATATCTGTAAACCCAGCTTTATTGCAGGATGTCACTGATGACACTGGAGTTTGTATGTGCTAAACAAGCACAGGAGCAGGAGCAGAAAGGCCAGAATTCCGATTCTGAAAATGAGAAGTGGCAAAAGGAAATTCACTATTATGTAATGGAAGCAGCCTGAGTAGTCACTAAAACGAAGACCCTTTTAGAGATAAAAAATGGGTATTGTCCACAGGACAGAAAAGATCGTGATTCTTTTTCTGAAGTGGCAGTAGAAACTTTCTAACCATTTGCAGTTTGACTTCAGAGACTCATTTTATAATCCTCTTTTTCCTCGGTATACTCTGTCCTAAAAGCAGAGTTGGTGCAGTGCCGATAATGGTGTTTTCTGCAACCTCTAACCAAATTCTAGAATGTGAAAAAAAAAGAAAATAATTCTGAATCTTGCTGTTAAACTGTTACAGAAATAAGAAGCAATTATATGAGATAGCTGTTCTGCATTTAGAAATAGAGTATTTAAATTTTTCTTCTGCCATTTACCTCTTTCCTTGATAAAAATAATTACCTTGCATAGAAACTTGTTCACTCAAAGATAATGAAAAAAATAATCACTGAAAAGTAAAAAAAATGTACAAACAAATGAACAAATTAAAATAGGTTTTACACTCAGTAACGTTAAAATCCTGCAAGTGAAAGTGAATAGATTTCACTAATGCTAGTAAGAATTAGAAAACAAAAGTCCTGATGTTTTCACTGTAAGACTTTTGTGATTTTAATTTCAGTAATGCTTTTGGGTTTTGAATTGTTACTTTAGCTGACTTTGTGCTAGTGCTTAAATACTGCAGTCAAGGCAGCAATATAAAGTCAAGAGACATATTTTACTGTCCTTGTTCTGTTGTGCTTTTGTATTACTGAAATCTTTCCTAAGCAACTGACATGATTAGATTCAAAGCTTTTAACTGGTTCAACACTGACTGTGATTCATAAGTATCACATTTCAAGTTCAGGTGTCTTGGACAGTAACTAGACTGCATAGCTGCAATTTCTTTTAACCCTTTGCTAAGGATAGTACTGGAGCAGAAATTTTAGAAAAGATCATCTGTGTAGTCTCCTTCTTTATTTACTACAACATCAAATGTTGGGATATATTTTAAATCACCTGTAAAATAGTTAGAATCATTGAATCATAGAATTACTCATAGAATGGTTAGAGTTGGAAGGGACTTTAAAGATCATCTAGTTCCATCCCCCTTGCCATGGGCAGGGACCTGAAGGTGGGCCACAGCTTGTTGCTGCTTAAGTGGTGCCAATGCTGTCTTCTTCTTTGTCTTCCAAAGCGTTAAATTACACAAACAAAAAAAACCCCAGCTTACCCCCTTCAGCATTTTTTCTGAACCCGAGCAGAGTTCATTTCTACTCCAGTAGACTTAGAAAGCTCAGTGTTTGAAAATCAGTCATTAGCAGCCCATCTTTCAGATGACTAATATTAGCAGTGCTGTCAACACAGGTTACAGATCCTGTTAAGGAAACAAGGGCTGAGTTCCTCTCCTTGCCTCTCAGCCTGCCTGTGAGTCCACCAGACCATTGCAAGTTCTAAATGAACAGTTCTGTGCTTCAGCTCAAACCCTGAATATCTATGTGTTTCTTGGCCTGTTATAAGATTGTTGGTATTCAAGATACACAGTAAAACTGAGGGTGGTTATACACAAGGCATTTCATGAAGGGATCCTAGACCAGACTTTTGTAGAAGTAGTGAGCGCTTAGTGAATTTGACAACACTTACTTGAAGTTCTGAAAGAAAAAATGCAGTATTTTATACAATCAGTTGCTGGAAATACGTTTTATATTTTTTTCTGATAATGTTGTGCCCAATAGAATATATTTACTGTATGGATAAGTCTGAAGCTCAAACAAAACTGCAAGTTCCCATAGTGTTCCAAAATCATGAACCAGGACGGTAAGACTGACTTAATTTGCAGAAATGAAACGTGCATACGATTATTTTCTCTCATTTTTTTCAGGCCATATAGCAAAATGAGGTCATATTTTCAACCTTTCTCTACCCATACCAGTATTAGAAGTTTAAGTTTTGAGATAAAATCTGAGATTCCCATGAATTCCCCACTAGACTCCTGGAGCTGGAATTTTAAGGAAAACCAATGATTGCAAGACTTAACAATTACATTTGTCTGTAGGCCATTTTGCCTTCGTAAAGAATGTAATAAGGGCCGTATTTGTTCACACCACAGGTGTTTTCAACAGTGGTTGCTCCTAGGTGTTTAGCAAAATAGTGTAAAGATAAGGTACATATAAAGTGATCCTCCTGACTTCATACAATTAAGAACTTGGTTAGGGTTTGCAACCAGACCTCTGTGTTCCATGCCCACTATATTGTACTTCACAGAATTCACAGAATTCTGTGAAGAATACTTTTGTCTTTAATAAAATCCTGTGGTAGTGAGTTCCATAATTTAATTACATGCCCTTTTTTAAAGTAACTCTGTGTGTTTGAACTATGTTATCTGATCATGCCACTTGCTTTTCTTGAGCTCCTGTATTGTAAGCAACAGTCACCAACCACTCTGTGTTGAAGTTGTCCCCATTATGCGTGGTTTTGATCATAGAATCATAGAATGGTTTAGGTTGGAAGGGAGCTTAAAGATCATCTATTTATTTCCAATCCCACTGCCATTGGCAGGGACACTTTTCACTAGACCAGGTTGCTCAAAGCTCCATCCAACCTGGCCTTCAACACCTCCAGGGATGGGGCTTCCACAACTTCCCTGGGCAATTTGTTCCAGGGACTCACCACCCTCGTAGTGAAAAATTTCTTCCTAAGATCTATTCTAAATCTACCTTCTTCCCGTTTGAAGCCATTACCCCTCATCCTATCACTACATGCCCTTGTAAAAAGTCGCTTTCCAGCTTTCTGTTAGGCCTCCTTCAGATACTGGAAAGCTGTTATAAGGTCTCCCTGTAGGCTTCTCTTCTCCAGGCTGAACAACCCCAACTCTCTCAGCCTGTCTTCATAGGAGAGGTGCTCCAGCTTTCTGATCATCTTTGTGGCCCTCCTCTGCACTTGCTCCAATAGGTCCATGTCCTTCTGATGTTGGGGACTCCAGAGCTGGACGCAGTACTCCAGGTGGGGTCTCACGAGAGCAAAGTAGAGGGGCAGAATCACCTCCCTTGACCTGCTGGCCATGCCTCTTTTGATGCAGCCCAGGATGTGGTTGGCTTTCTGGGTTATAAGCACACATTGCCGGGTCATGCTGAGCTTCTCATCAATCAACACCCCCAAGTCCTTCTTGTCAGGGCTGCTCTGATTTCATTCTCTGCTCAGCCTGTATTTGTGCTTAGGATTGCTGTGACCCACATGCAGAACATTGTACTTGGCCTTGTTGAACTTCATGGGGTTTGCACAGGCCCACTTCTCAAGCCTGTGAAGGTCCCTCTAGATGGCATCCCTTCCCTCCAGTGTGTTGACCACTCCACACAGCTCGGTGTTGTTGGCAAACTGTCTTCTTTCTCCTATTCTAGCCCTTCTTGGTCTTGGCTGGCCTAACTCCTGCTTTAACTCATACCTCTGGAGTCTGGTCCATAAGAGACATTGCTCCATGAAAGCATTAATGTTTATTGGTACTCAGTTGTATCCACCATAATACTTCAAAAATCATTCATCCCAAAGCCACAGTCATTGCAGCTTCAATCCCTTGTAAAGAATGTGATGAGTTGTGAAGGTATAATAGCCAGGAAACTACATTTATGCACCACAGTAATTTTTGGGGACTGGAAAGGGGCTACAATTGACTGCAGATAGATTCTGAAGTGACCCTATTTTGTTATTTTTATACTTCCTCAAAAAAAACAAAAATAGTTGAGAATAGTGTCAGCTACGAAGGCAGTAGAAAACATCAATAACTACTTTACCTATCTTGTTGTTTCAGTGACTTGTGACAGAGAGACTTGGGAGCCACTTAGTCAATACCCTAATGGAGATGCCTGTTAAAAATACACTGTTATCTGGTTGGTAGATAAAGAAGATAAAAGAGGAATGTACAATGGAAAATGTTACAACAAATCAAAATGGTGACATTCTACGATGCCTCAGAGTTAATGAATACACATGAACTGAGGCAATAGAGAACGAAACCCAAAATTTTCAGCAAGCCCTGAGCAGCTAGAGACTTGGATGTTTGGTTACAGTGCTACTGCCTCAGTTCTTGCAATTTTTTTCTGTTTTCATTCACTGTAAAAGTGAACTTACGATGGTGTTCTTCCCCTCATTCACCTCCTTTGTTAGACTGAGAGAATCATATAAATATAAAGGAAAGAAGCAGTTAATTCTGCTAGTTTTTAACATGCCATTTTTATGGAGATCTACAGTATGGAGGCAGGGATGGCAGGGAGGATAGCACCCCCATTCCCTGTCCGCCTATGCTGCTGGGTGGGAGAGAGGTAGAGAAAATTGGAGGTAAGGTTAAGCCTAGGAAGAAGGGAGGGGTGGGAGGAAGGTGTTTTGAGATTTAGTTTTTTATTTCTCATTATCCTACTCTGATTTGATTGGGAAAAAATTAAAGTAATTTTCCCCAAGTTGAGTCTATTTTGCCCATGATGGTAATTGCTGAGTGATCTCTCCGTGCCCTTATCTCGACCCATGAGCCTTTTGTTATATTTTCTCTCCCCTGTCCAGTTGAGGAGGGGAGTGGTAGAGCGGCTTTGGTGGGCACCTGACATCCAGCCAGGGTCAACCCACTACACTACCATTCAGTTTCAAGAGACAGGCCTTTTCGTTCCTCATTGATCCTCTTGTCCAAGTTGGACCTACACAGGCATAAGATCTAGCAGACTCATCTCCCTCTACTCAGAAGCTCTGGAAGAAACCAGGGAATCTTCTTGAGATGATTGTCATAATCTTGGCTCTGGAACTTGGACTCCACATTCTGTCTCAGCCTCCAATCTTTCACCTTCTATTGCCAATGACTGCTGTTGCCCCTTTTCTTCCTGTCCAACTCACATTCCCTCAATCATTCAGTTGCCCATGTCACGTTTCTTTGCATACTTGCTTCTTACACTCCATTCTGACAAAGTTTCTATTTCAATTTTCTTCTTCCTCCCCTCAGTTTCCTATTCCCCACTTGCGTTCCTTCCCAAACTCCTTCATTTAAAGATCCAGTTTAAAAAGTTTAAATGAGATAAGATATAAACTAAATAAAATTTCTGAAAATAGATCCCACTAATAGGATATTCTCACAGTTGCCTCAGTCAGTTTAATTTGGGTGAATGTCTTTCCTTTTTTCAACTGTTTCTTTAAATAGTGAGCAATGTGGATCAGAAGTTGTCATATAATGAAGTAAGTGATATATGAGGCCAAAGTTCAAGATAGTGTGAAGTCCTGATATAAATGACTATAAAAGTTGAGATTCTTGTTTTGAATGGTTGACAGCAGATGTGGATTCTGTATGGTTTTATTGTGTCAGAATAACTATGTTTCTGGAGTTCTGTGTGTACTGGCTTCCAGTGCAACTAGGGGTTTGACTGGACCCAGTGTAATGTCAGCTATGTGGCAATGCAGTTACACATCTGTAACGGCTGCCTTTACATTCAGGTACCTCATTTTTATTAGATGTGGTTGAAAAATTGAACCTTTTCTCAAGGGATTTTTTTTTTATTCTATCTTTTTTAGATGTTAAAGTTCTAGAAGTAAAATTGAGAGAAAATAAGAGAAAGTTGAGCAGTTGCTTGAGAATTTGAGTGAAGGATTAATGGTACAGTTTTTCAGTACTTGCCACGTGAGAAAGGATTGAGGTTTGCCTATTTTTAGAGTAGCTGCAATAGTGGCCAGCAACAAGTGCACAAGAAATTAACGATCTGACCTTGACTTGGTAGGAAAAATCCATTCAAGTGCATTACATTATAACAATACAACTTGGTTCAGATGCGGTACAATAATATTAGCATAACATTTAAAAATTATTTTTATTTGTATTTGCTTTTTTCTAATTATGGGCATTCTTCTAGTCAATGAACAAATGAAGCTGCACAGCGATAATTTTAAAAATGTCCTTGTTCTAATTGTACTATTGTTACACACTTTTACGGCTATATTTCTTGACTACAGCAAAACTGATAAATGTATTGTAGGAGTCTCTATTTGATTACCAAATCCCAGTCAGGCAGAGTCAGGTCACAAACCTCCAATGGACAGATATGTGTGAGTTTTTCAATCAAATCTGACAGAAATTAATTTGAGGCTAACATTTCCCTTTGAGATGCCTTCTGTGTGTGCTTGTGCACACAATACAAGCTTTTTCCTGCTGGAAGCTCTTAAAGAGGACCTTGATTTTAAGGGAATAGCTTTTCCCTTGCTGAATAGTAATAGGATTTGATATTATATAGGACAAGATCTTTGAAACTTTGATTATCCCACCAGAGAAAATACTTTCATATAAACAGGTTAAAGCCATGACATTCTTTTTTTTTTTCTGACTTGGAAGACATTTATCTTGTGGCTTTATTCTGCTTCAGATATTTTATTTTATTTCTATAACATCAAATGCTAACATTATTCAGTTGCTATTGTTTTCTTTGATGTCTCGATAGCAGGTGCTTATTGAACTGCGGTAAAACAGAAATAAAGGCACATGCAGGTGGGTGGGTGAGGCTTTGGGAATAGAGAGAAGATTAGACAAGAGCAATATTCCAATACCAGGGAAGTATCTAGATTCAAAATGTATGCTAGATCAAATGGATGTGCTTTACAATTGCTTTGGCATCGAGTCCCCTTTCTGCGCTGCCCGTCACAGTTGTGGCCTTCGCCTTGGTCTAGGCTACCTCCTTCTCCTCCCTAGAGCAGGGATGATACTAACAGAAGGGGTTTTCCATTTTAGCAAGAGGAAAGGAGAGGACCTAGCAGCAGACCATGATCCTCATCCTCTTCCTACCACCTGCATCTTTCCCATTATGGTAAAAAAATGAAAACAGCTTGGAGCACAGCAGAGTTGCTATGTATGTGAGAAAAAAGAAGATCTGTGAGTCCCAGAAAGGAGTAGTTTTAAGGGCAGAGAGGTCCTTTAGCTTACATGAGTAAAGGCAGGGAGAGACAGTTTCCTTCGCAAAGTGGAATACCTTGGAATAGTAGTTGAAAGATAGTGACTGTATTGGGTAAAAGGAGCTGTACCCTTAAACAGATGGGGTGGGCAGCGTAAAGGCCTTTAATGCCACCCTGTCACACAGCTTCTTCATGAAGTGCTGTCTCAAAGGGAAAAGTTCTTATCCTAAGACAAAATGAGATTAGCTGGAGGCAGGAGACTGTGAGGCAAAACAGAGAAGTCCCATCACAGTCTCCCAGCTCCCATGAACCTGTTGCCCATCACAACATCTGGTGGCTCTTGGTTTTCTTATTGATTTTTGTGAAACAGACTAATTATACTGGTCATTGCTAGCTCTATGTGGCTAGATGCAGAAATGTGTAGTAGGCCAAAGGCTAGGAAACTGGTGGCACAGAGGCTAGTAGTGATGAATCCTAATGGATCCTGAATTTCTAGGTTGTTTCCCGCTGCTTCTTACTTCTTCTACAATGCACAAAACAGAGAATAACAGTAGCCCAGCAGATTAATAGAAGAGCAGTGTGCAATAATTTTAACAACAGGACTTGATTTTTCCAAATCTTATTCTAAACAGGCAGACTGTCCTTTGCTGTGGTCCACTGCTGGAACTGGAAAGTTACCAAGGTAAATCCCTCCTTTTTTTTTTTTGTTCTACCAGGCTTCATGATACTTGGGCCATATGAGCTGAACAGGAAGGAGCTGAAGGAGGACAGGTGCTGGTGGAGAGCAAGGCTCTGAGTCCTTAGCATGGGGTCCTGCTAAGGGATCAGCCCTATAAATGAGTAAGATGACAGCCTCACTATGCAGAAATGTGGGACAGGAGATGGCTCTGTGAAACGGGACAGCAGAGTGCTTTATGCCGTCTACAGAGATTGCCAGAGGCTGGAGCTTGTGGCCTCTCTTTCCAGTCCTCCAAAGAATCCTCCAGCAGAAACTAGGGAAGCTAAGATGCTATGCTAGATATCTCTAATGTGAGGAGGGGAAGGGGAGTGGAGAAAAGACATCCAAGAAACAATCATCTGCAAGGAATTTCAATAAATCAGTTTGTGCAATTTTAACTATGAGGGTGTAAAAACTAGTCTTAGACTCAAGTTGTTGCATATGCAAGAAATGCTAGCTTAATATGTATTCAGTCAGTGTCTGCAACTGTCCCAAATGGCCTTCCCTCTGAAGGCTTATAATGGTTTTACCATGGCCCAGAGAAGCATCTCTAACAATCAGGAAGGTCTTCTGAAATAAACATAAAGGGCTGTTAACCTTAGCTCAAAGAATCTATGCTCTTTAACTGATCTGCTGCCCTTGATCTGCGAGCAAACTTGTACTCATATAATGGGCCATAAGGAAAACTGCAATTCTTAAAGGGACTGCTGAGAGGTAGTTTAGGCCCTAAACTTTTGGAGAGGGGATGAATGTATTTTTTTACAGTGATTATAAAACATTATCATTTTATGTAACAGTAATTCCATGGTGTGAATTTTTATAATTCTCCTTTCAGTGTTTTCAGTCCAAGTACTGAAACATTGTGTATTAAAATTGGCACAAGAAACTGACTGAAAATTAGAGTGGTGTATTTTTTGTCCAATCTGAAAAATCATAGTTAATAAACTGAAATAAAAAAGCATAAGAACTACTCTGAATTTTAGGATTCTCTCCATTTTATTATCAATGTGGCTAGCGACATCAACTGCTTATATGTTTTGTCTCCACCCAGATATATCCATTGAGATCTTAGAACCCCTTTTCTCAGAAATAGTTCTATTTTGTATATAAAACTGCTTGAGGGAATAAGTTTACAGAGCAAGGCCATAAAGGTCTTCCAGGAGTAAGGACTTGTGAAGATAGAACTCATTAAAATCACAGCATGATATGACTTCTACGAGTCACACAAAGAAATGATCTAGAAGTGTATGGACTTTTTACTTTACCTTGAAAATCAATGTAGTTTAAACACCTAGGGACACCATAGGCATTTGCTCCACTAAAGATGGTAAAAGCACTAAGTAAGGACTGGCCTGTGCAAAACCATGTACATTTGATACAAGTTGATATAGCCGGTGGCATACACTATTAAAAATAGTTCTCATTTTTACGCTCTGTCCAACTTACTCCAGATCAATTAAAACTAAGAAAGTTGATCCAAAATGCTTTGTATGTGAACATGGGACTTAGTGTGGTTCTTTGTATTCTCAGGAGATGTAAGTCAACATAGCGTCATATACTTCAAGAATGCTTCTCTGATTTACCCTAGTTCAGAATTCAGTTGGAAATTACTTCCATTTACTCAATACTCAGTTTTAAATGATTTCTATAGCTTCATAGAGCATATGTTGATACAATGCACTTTTGTCCTGCTCCATTGTTTGCAGATGTGGCTGGTTTTGTCATCAGTCCACTCTTCTTAAATGCTTTTACACATTCACTGGCTAAATCCATTCATCCTTGAAAAATAACAGAGTGTTCTGTCCTAGCCAGGAGCCTACAGTCTCCACCTCTTCATTACTGGACTGCATTGTGCCATTATCTCAGCTTGTTCTCTTCATGGCTGCTGGCACCTATTTATTTGAAGCAGTGTATCTCTCATTGTAGGCTTATTAGCATCCATGTCAAGACAATGTGTAAAGTCCCCCTCTTTCAGGACTGATGAATGCAAACAACTAGAGAACAGAACCCATGAGCAATCTGTATCATTTCACTGCCACATTAATACCTCTAACTCTAATTGACAGGGTAATTAAAACCCAAAGATATCCCAAGAAAGCAGCCTGGGTAGCTGTGATCATGTTGTGTAAGTGACACAAAACACATTCTGTGAAATTGGATCAAAATGGTTTCTCTGCATTTTGTGTCACCAAAGCAGCTGTCCTGATTATTCACATCCTATTAAGTGTGCTTTGAGCATGTCATAATCAATTAAAAATAGTTGTCATTTCAGATAACAGTTTTGGAATTTTGAAACTCAGAATAGCTTCCTTGGGACAAAGACTCCCAAGGGCTCTCCTCCACAGGGGCCCTGTCATTCACCTGCCTCTCACTCCTCAGGTTTGTGACAGTTCAGGGTCAGTCCTCCATGGGAGACCCCTACAGCAGAAACACAACTTTATTGGCCTGCTCTTTCCCAAGTCTCCTCCCGTATGCTTTTCCAGAACTGGCACCTGTCTCTGTTCTCCTCAGTTGCTACCAACACTATTCCCAGTCACCTTCTTCACCCTCTTTCTAGCTCCTGTTTTTTTATTCACCTTATTTTGTATTACTTGGGCTGCCCATTCCTCTCAGTTGAAGGACGACGACTACGGCAACAGTGATTTTCCATTTGCGGACACTGAAATTGTAAGGCACCAGCTGGATCAGTTGAATGTTCAGAACAGAACAGACCCGAGTAGAATAGAATAGAATAGAATAGAATAGAATAGAATAGAATAGAATAGAATAGTTCAGCTGGAAGGGGCCTACAACAATGATCTAATCCAACTGCCTGACCACTTCGGGTCTGACCTCCTTCTTCCCCTACCAGTACATGCTGAGGAAATCTCTGATACCATTTCTTCCCAGCCCTGCACTAGCAGAAGGCATCAAATACCCATAACGGTGTCCCAGCCTAGGCATTAGCTCTGTCACTCTGTGGGAAGGAGGCATGTACCTTCTGATGGGGGTGAGGGCTGTCCGTTGTCTTGGGATAATTGAACCATCTGCACACACTTGCAAACAGCAAGTGTGAAGTGCAGTCTTCTGTCTTTCATCGAGTTTAGGGGAGTTTCCACAGGATGGCAAAACCCCCTATCTCTGACACTAGTAAGGCTCAAAGATCAAGCTCTCAGTCTGAAGTAAGACGTGCTCCTCAACTAAATGGTTGATAATCTTTTTGAGGTGAGCAAAACCTGTTCATTATCTATGGATTTTTTTATTTTTTTTTTTTTTGCTCCTGGTACTCAGTTTTAGAAATGCCTGACATTTCCCTTGAAAACACGCTAAAATAAAAGAGCCTGAGAACAACAGTACTCCATCAAAGAGAAGGTCCATCTGGCCCAATACTCTGTCTCCAAAGTGGCCAACCATCAATGTCCACAGGACAATATATGAGCAGTGCAAGTCTACTTCTGCCAGGGTCCTGGGGGTGTTCATAGGTTGGACTGGCCTCCCCTGAGACTCCCACTGCCACCGTGGGAGCACTCTTGTGCCCACCCTGTGCTTGTATTGCCTGCAGGAAGAGCTGAAAAATGCCAGCTGCTAATGGTACAGAAAGCCTGGAGCCCTTCCAAGCACAGGCTGCTTTGCACAAGCAAGAACATAGAATCATAGAATGGTTAGAAGTGGAAGGGATCTTAAAGATCATCCCTTAAAGATCATTCCAACTCCCCTGCCATGGGAAGAGACACCTCCCACTAGACCAGGTTGCTCAAAGCCCCATCCAACCTGGCCTTCAACACCTCCAGGGATGGGGCATCCACAACTTCCCTGGGCAACCTGTTCCAGTGCCTCACCACAGTAAAGAATTTCTTCCCAGTATCTATTCTAAATCTCCCCTCTTCCAATTTAAACCATTACCTCTCGTCTTATCACTTATAGTACCTGATAAAGAGTCCGTCCCCATCTTCCTGTTAGGCCCCCCTTAAATACTGGAAGGTCGCTATAAGGTCTCCTGGAATCTTCTCTTCTCCAGGCTGAACAACCCCAACTCTCTCAGCCTGTCTTCATAGGAGATGTACACCAGCCCCCGATCATCTTCATGGCCCTTCTCTGGACTCACTCCAACAGGTCCATGTCCTTCTGATGTTTGGGGCTCCAGAACTGGACACAATACTCCAGGTGGGGTCTCACGAGAGCAGAGGGGCAGAGTCACCCCTCTCAACCTGCTGGCCATGCCTCTTTTGATGCAGCCCAGGATGTGGTTGGCTTTCTGGGCTATAAGCACACATTGCCGGGTCATGCTGAGCTTCTCATCAGTCAACACCCCCAAGTCCTTCTTGTCAGGGCTGCTCTGATTTCATTCTCTGCTCAGCCTGTATTTGTGCTTGGAATTGCCATGAGCCACATGCAGAACCTTGTACTTGGCCTTGTTGAATTTCATGAGGTTCACACCGGCCCACCTCTGAAGCCTGTGAAGGTCCCTCTGGATGGCACCCCTTCCCTTCAGTGTATTGACCACTCCACGCAGCCTGGTGTTGTTGGCAAACATGCTGAGGGTGCACTCAATCCCACTGTCCATGTCGCTGACAAAGATGTTAAACTGCACCAGTCCCAGTACTGACCCCTGAGGAACGCCACTCGTCACTGGTCACCACTTGGAGATTAAGTTGTTGGCTGCAACTCTTTGAGTGCTACGAACCAGCCAATCCTTATCCACCAGGTGGTCCATCTGTCAAATCCACATCTCTTCACTTTAGAGACAAGGATGTCATGTGGGACAGCATTAAATGCTATGCACAAGTCCAGGTGGATGATGTCAGTTGCTCTTCCCCTATCCACCAACTCTGTAACCAACTTTGTCAGGCACAATTTGCCCTTAGTGAAGCCATATTGGCTGTCACCAATCACCTCCTCATTTTGCATGTGTCTTAGATAGTTTCCAGGAGGATCTGCTCCATGGTCTTGACAGGCACAGAGGTGAGACTGACTGGTCTGTAGTTCTTCAGGTCTTCCTTTTTTCCCATTTTAAAAATGGGTGTTACATTTCCCCTTTTCCAGGCAGTGGGAACTTCACCAGACTGCCAGGACTTCTCAAATATGATGGATAGTGGCTTAGCAACTTCATCCACCAGTTCCCTCACAACTCATGGATGCATCTCATCAGGTCCCCTGGATTTGTGCACCTTCAGTTTCCTTAGATGGTCTCGAACCTGTTCTTCTCCTACAGTGGGTGGTTCTTTACTCTCCCAGTTGCTGCCTTTGCCTTCTGTGACTTGGGAGGTGTAGCTAGAATGCTTGCCAGTGAAGAACGAGGCTAAAAGTTGTTGAGTACCTCATCCTTCTCCATATTCCATGTGGCATGGTTTTGGCTGGGATGGAGTTAACTTTTTTTGCTGGCAGCTGGTGTACTGCTATGTTTTGGATTTGGGATAAGAAATGCTGTTGATAGCGCTCTAATGTTTTGGTTGTTGCTAGGCAGTCAAGGCCTTTTCTGCTCCTCACATTGCCCCACCGGTCAGTGGACTGGGAGTGCATAAAAAGTTGGGAGGAGACACAGCTGGGACAGGTGACCCCAACTGACCAAAGGAATATTCTGTGCCATGTGACATCATACTCCCTATATATAGCGGGGGGAAGAAGAAGGAAAGGGGGGACGTCCGGAGTGATGGCTTTTGTCTTTGCAAGTAACCGTTACACGTGATGGAGCCCTGCTTTCCTGGAGGTGGCTGTACACCTGCCTGCACCTGGGATGCAGTGAATGATTTTCTTGATTTCCTTTGCTTGTGTATGCGGCTTTTGCTCTACCTATTAAACTGTCTTTATCTGAACCCAGGAGTTTTTCCTCAGTTTTACTCTTCCAATTCTCTCCCCCATCACAACTGGGGGGAGCGAGTAAGTGGTTGTATGGTCCTAGGTGCTGCCTGGGGTTAAAGCATGACAGGGTAACCAGGTGTCCTGTTTCCTTCCGGAGAGGGCCCACATTTTCCCTAGTCTTCTTTTTGTCACTGATGTACCTGTAGAAGCTTTTATTGAAGAAGCTTACTGATGACCTCATTCAGATACAAAGGAACTTTATTTTTTTCTTTACTTAATGAAAAACAATCTTCTAGCACCCACATGGTAATTGGTTTCCAAAACTGGTGCACTGACTGCAGAAAGCTGCCACGCCTGTTCATTTAAAGAATCTCAAAATCTTGATAGATAGCTGTAGAGAACTGTTCTCCTGGATGGAGCCCTCAGACCTAGGTCATAGCTTGTCTCCAGCCCTGCCTCATGAATGGACTTGGGACCTGTGATGCAGCCCTGACTCCAGGCCTGTTTCCAACTGCATCTCTTGCTACTCACAGCGAGATCGCCTGGCTGGACCCTGAGCCTGGCTCATCCCCTCGCTGTGTCAGGCGCTGTTGATAGAGTAGGTTACCAGCTACCGGCTCTGCCCATCTGGGCCAGAGCCTGCAGGATGGTGCCCCATTGGTGAGAGCAGGGCCTGTGCCAGGGCAACCAGCAGCTCACCTGCCTTCAGTGAGCAGCCAGCCCTCGCTGCTCCCTGACAACCTCTTTGTATAGCCTCATCCTCCAACATTTTGCAGCTAAGGCACTTCCTAAGCCAGAGGATGCCAAAGTATTTAGCGGCCCATCAGTGGATTGCCTTCCATGAACCTATCCCGCCTCACCGTGTAAGCTTCTGGTTTGCATATGGCCAAACTGTAGACATAAAACTGATCCTTAGCAGCTGTCTAAGCATTAAAGACTGGCAAAGAGTTGTAAACATCTTAAAGCAAGAAAATATTAGACAAACTTAAATATAGGGTTTGCTATTAACTGCACTTATCTTAATTGTCATCACTTAATGACTTTCCCATACGCATAAGCAATTAACACAGTTTACTGATAGATGAAACAAACACAGGAACAATTAGTACATGGGAGGTCTTTCAGTACCTCTAACCTATCACATTTTCACTCCTGATTCTGTGCAATACACAGCAGGATATAAAGTGTATAACCAAACGATGTGAACTGACTATCAGAAGATCAAACAATTCTCACTGCAAGATGTCCTAATGTAATGCCAGGAAGTACCTCTCTGTATATAGCATACCTTTGTTTGACACATGAAATATTCAAACATCATCTGAAGTGCTTGGAGCAAGAGAAGAACACCTATATGAGTACATCAGTTTACTTGGTTTTTTTTTTTTTTTCTTCATGGGAGAGAGGCACCTACTTAGGAGTTGGGGATCTAAGGGATATGTAGAGGGTAGGAAATGTGTACTTTCACCGGCACTACCCACCCCTCCTGCCACATCCACATCCGCATCCACTCTTTTTTTTGTCTCCTATGATGCTATCACTCCATTGTGTTGCGTTGAAGTAAGAGTAGCAGCTACGCAAGACAAACCGTTTACAGCTCAAAGAAATGAAAGCAAAAGTATCAGGGAATAAGAAGTTAATCATCATCACATATGCTGTGAAACTACCTGCTTTTCCCTATTGGTGTGGTAAGAGCATTACTGCTCTAAAGAGTTACGCAGCTAATGTTGTGACTCATTCATAAATTCCTATTATTCAATGAACAGAAAAATATGCCTTATTTTTTGATGATTCTGCTGTCCTTGTCAATGACATGTTCTAAATTCTGCCAAAGATTTTGCAAAAATGTTGGAAAAAGACAATTCCCATCACTCTAAGAATCATCTTTTTGCTCATTCATATTTCTTGGCTGCCTTGCTTGAATGATGCCAGTTCATCCAAATATAGTCTTCTCTTCACATGATGTAAATCTCCATTATTGTCCATGCTATATCCAGTAAGAATACGGCTTAAAAAGCACGTTGTGCCAGATACTACAGAAGAAACCATGAGACATGAGGAATGTGGTTTTATTAGACTGCTGTAGTTCATAATGCATCTGGGAAGTATGTTCCTAAACCTTACCCAGTCAATATCACGCTTTCTTGCTAATCTCTCTTGCCTCTTGACACGTTTTTCATCCCATTTCACCTGGGAGAGGTGTGACATTAGCTTGTCATCTGATTAACTAAGTTCCAGCATCATTGCTGTAATCACCTCCCATCACTTTACATAAGAGGAGAAGAAAAAGGTGCTGTCTCTTCACTATGTAGATAGGAGGAACCACAGTCCCATTTCCTGGAATTTTTTTAGGGAGTGACCTCCATCTTACATAAATTCTAGGTTAATCAGGAACCTGGAAGACCTGTTGAACAATTGTCCTCCCTGAGACACAAAAATAAGTTGTCAACCAAACCAGCTTGTTGGATCTAGCAGGAAAGAGGGGGAATTTATTCACACCTTCCCAAAGATACAAAGCATGACAGCAAGCCTCTTTTCTCTAAAATAACATAGAGAAAGAAAGTTCTTTTGCAGAAATTTTCTTTAGACAGTGCAGGATAGTGCTGTGGAAAAGGGAGCCGTCCCAATGGCTGCACAGGAATGACTACAATGTAGATTATGCTTAGGCCTCATTCCAGCACTTTAGGCACAGAATCATCTTTTCCCCCCAAATTTCCTTTCCATGATATAGCCAAACGCTTATATAGGGAAGGAAGTGCAGTCCTTGAAGTGAGTGAGTATGTCCTAGTAGTTCAGTTTTTGAAAAGTGGAGCTCTGGGGGAGTGGCGGGGACCCAGAAATCATGCATTAATAAAATCTGGAGGAGCAGAAATTACAAGCAGCAGGGTATTTTTTAATAGCAAAATTCCCTTTGAAAAGCGAAAATGATTGACCAGAATGGACTTGCACAGAGAGAGACTGTAATCCATTAGTGCCTCTTAATACAAAACAATTCTTTTGGAATTAGCATAAATGAGAGCAGAATTTTGCTCGTACTGAAAACCCACTCACATATCCATGAAAATCAAGATGCAAAATGCAATATAGTGTCTGGCTGGCAGAGATGGATAGAGAGGGGGAGAGAGGGAGGAAGAGCCATTGACAGCTTAGAATTAGGCTTGTTTATCTTCGAAGAGTGCAAGACCGAGCCTTGCGTGTTTAACCTGTTCAGCACCGGTGAGCAAAGGGCCCGTGGTGTGAGGTACGACAGCTTGCTCTGACAGTGCCGAGCATCCATCACTCCGGAAAAGAGGAAAAATAGTCCCCCTAGTGTACCAATGCTGTAAGAAGCAGGAGGATCTCTCGCTCGATTCACTAAATCTGCTGCAAGTACTGCTATTACACGTGAGCAACTGTGTAAAGGTATTGTAGTAAAACCTCGGGCTCTGTTGATCACAAGGCTTGTCGTTCCTGAGGCAAGGAACCATAAACAATCATAAGTAATGAGCATTAAAAAATAAATGTGTGTTTTAAGACATTTTAACTATGAAGTAATTGGGTTTTGCATTGCTGTATAATTCTAAATCTTGCTTTTCTCACCCGGGAAATATATATTCTCCTGGAAGAAAGGAAAGAAAGTATTATATACAGTAATAATATTTTCACAAGTTCTTAGCTTTGAAGCTGAGAGGTAAATTCAAGTGCATTATTCTATTCAAAAGTACCTCTTTAATTTTTTATTGTTTCAATTAAACAGGGGAAGTATACTGCAGATAACTGATCAGAGAAAAAAGTAGAGTCTGAAAGGGAGAAAGTATTCAGTGTCACCAGGGACTACCGCTTCTCCTGGATGCCAGAGATCCAGTGTGGCACTCAAAACACTGGCTTTGTACCACTTTGAATTTGCGCTGTCACAGATTAGATGATAATGGAGCCTCCTCCACGTGTAAGCCTTGATCATTGCTCCCCACTCAAGAATTTTAGGTACAACAATGCAAAACTGGCTCTTTGTGCCCGGTCCTGTAGTGGCGTATAGGAAGGCACAGCTGCCATATATTGCTGTGGCACCTTAACCATTTTCCTCTCAACTACGCTGAGGGAGACCCACAGATAAAAAGTTTCAAAGGAGACCAGAAGGTCTCTGCTAGGGATACAGCATAGCTGGTTGGGAAGCAATATTTGTCATTCTGTCGTTCAACAATTTTCCTCAAGTTGGCGGTGTTAGAGCGAACCTGGGCTGCCGAATTCCCCTTTTCACCCTGCCCTCCACCCAAGTCTGCGCTGTGGCAGATTAGGAGCTGCCTTGCTCCCTCACCTTTTTGACTGCTGATGGGAGAGCTAAATCACCTTTCAGGCAGCAAAGCAAGGAGGTGTTTGGGGTGGGGGGAGGGAGACAATTTCTCACAGTAAGTAAAAAGAAATATTAGACTGGCACCTCTTGGGGGATGGCCAGTGAACGGCCCAAAAGGATGAGCAGTGAAGTTGGGATGGTGCCCAGGGACCAGCTCTGCAGCCCCTGCAGGACCAGGTAGATTTGGCTGAGTGAAAAGGTCCCCAGCTCAACAAAGGAAAGAGCAGAGGTAAGGGCAGCTCCAGGGTAAGGTAGCAGAGGAGGCTCTGATAGCTGTTCGGGTTAACACTGATGCCGTGACTTACACAGAGGCATTAGCTGCAGGGACGTTGTCTTATATTTTAGAGAGTAGATTGGCGTTTCCTGGAAGAGTAGATTAAACATGGTAAACAGAGAGGCAGCATACTTCTCACTTTGGGAGGAAGGAGCTCTTGCAGCTCTGCCTGAGTATGCATGAGCATCTGGGAGGTTTGTTGGTGCATAAAGGTGCAGCAGATTTGTTTGCCTATTTGTGTGCTTCAACGTAATTCTAGGTCAGTGTATTTGCTAAAACCCCACAGTAGTAATTGTCAGGTTTAGTTGCTTAGATAAGTTAAGGGAATTTGCAATGTGTTTGTGCATATCTGCCGCAAAAGGGCTACTCCCAAAGAGAAACTATAAAATAAACATCCTTAACTTTCCTTTCAAATTCATACACATTATTTGCCTTCAGCATGTCTGCTTTCCTGGAGGCAGCCGAGGCAATCTCCTCTACTCACTCCCCCATTTACCAGTTGTGTTTTGGATTCCTTGCGATGATATGGGTGTTGATTATGGCCTTCACAACACCGCCCGATTTATCCATAGAATCATCCTGAGGGATGAGACTGCAGAAAATTCTCAGCTGACCAAAGGGCAGCCCAAGGTATTAGTTCAGTGTATTTTCTTTCGTAAGTAAGGAGCAGATAAGATTTCAGCACAAACGGTGCATTTTAATTATGTTTATAAGTGAAATGCAGAGCAGACGTTGGAAGCACCATTTCAAGTGCTCCTTCGTCATCCTAGAGGCAATGTTTCAGTCTTACTATTGTATATCTCTCTAAAAATGCTTCATTTGAAAAACTTTTTAAGGTAAAATAATCTTATTGGCCTCAGAGCACTTCTGGGTCCCTGCGCATCTGCATGTGAATTCTCTTCTTGTTTCTGAATTTTTAAATACGTATCAAAACTTCCTTTCTTAACTTTTTTCTTAGTAATCAAAAAAAAAAAAAATTTGTACTAGAAAAACTCGAATGCAAAGTAAACTTTATATACCCTGCCCATCTCACTCCCCTCAACATAAATTCTCTCTCTCCCATACATGCATGCATATATACATACATATACACATACACACATACATACAGATACACATGCGCTCCATCACATTCCAAACACTCCTGGATGTTGGATCTTAAAATTAGATTGTAGGAAATATTAGACTGGCAAGTGCTGGGCTTACAATTGGAATATTGTTGATATTCTGACATTTCTTTGGCTATCACATACTGAGATCAATACTGTCCATACCTTTAAAAATGAGCTAATAACTTCAAAATATTGCCAGAAATGTACTTAAAATGAAAAGGGTGCATTACGTTAAGCTTAGAGACTAGACTGCTTTTTCTGCATTTTTGCTTCTGACAGTCTTTGAAAAGCAGGTTGTTTGCACTAGTAACAGAAATGCAATTTTAGGACGGCAGAAAGACGCACTAATATTTATATGAAGCTGTAATACAGCAAAAAATGATATGGGCTGTTATTCTACGATATTGCCAGAGGACTGTATTGATCTTCAAAGGGTTAAAGTGCTACCGGGTTACATTAATGTCACCCTTCAGCAATCACTGGCCAATAACATATCAGCAATCAATGCTGCAGCGTGTTGTTCACGACACTCAGTTTTTGGAGACAAGTGGCTGATATATTTTGACAAGAAGAAAAAATAGTCTTGGAAATTCTTGCAAATCTTAACTCAGAGGAGAAGATATATGAAACAAACTGCTTCCATTAGAAAAAATGGTAATGTTTGCCTTCATAAGTAACAACATTTTATGTCAGTTCAGTGGAGCAGTGAATGAACCAAAACTCTGCTAACCTTCAAAATGGAAAGGATTCCGTAAGTAGGATTTACATAGTCTGAATATTTTATATTTTGAGTGCTCATCACAGCTCGCATAAACTAATACTTAAATATATATTTCCAATAAAGAAAACATTTGACTTCTGGTGGAGTAAAGCAGTGAGACACGTTTTGGCTTGTGAGTACAGACACAGGTTTCTCAGCCCCTGCTCCTTTTTTTTCCTGTTAGCAATTTTCTTCTATCAAGTTCTGATAATTTGTGCATGTCCAAAGAAGGCAATGCAAGCCTCTTCGCTTTGACACAAAAGAAACTTAAAGAAGAAAAAAATAATCAGGAACTCAAACGGCCATAAAGTAGAAGTACAAAGGGGGGAATAAAAAATAGAGGCTGTGAGAGCACGCGAGGGGTTAAAGTTCTGACCACTGTCTGCATATATAAAATTGTATCACCTTATCTGAAAAGTTTAGGCTCAAAAGAAAAGCCTCAGTTTAAAATACCTCTTAGGTTTATTAAATCTTTAGGCTGAAGATTACAGCAAGTGTTTTGTCTTTGGTGAGTAGCTGTTTGTCTCACTTTATTTACTTGGTATTGGGTATTTGTCAATGTCATTTCATATCTGCAGAAAATTCATACGTTGTATGGAAGTATGTATGTGTGTGAGTGTGCTGAAGGTCACATGACTGTTTCATCCTATTTGGTGGAGCAGCTTGACTTTTTTTCCCTTGCTTTTGGTGATGGTTGTGAGTGCAGAAGTTGATTGACAGATGCATGCCAGAAACCCCCATTCTCCTTTTCAAAGACTACATATGATGGATTGCGATCTTTCAGCTCAGCAGGACACAGGGACCATGCAAGCTGTAATTGGTCAGGTATGGAGTCAGCCATTTCTCAACTCCCCTTTTATTTTTTTTTTTTTCCACAAGGGTCTAACCATATGATTCACATAATTCATATTTACAGTACCATCTTTCTATCTGTATCTTCAGCTACCAGTGAGTGTAGTACTGAAAGTGAGAAAGGCAAAAGAACCACAATAATCTGGCCAGGGAATCAGTAGTTAAACCTAAAATGCCATGCTTTTCTTCTAATAAACCCAGTTTATAATTTAGTCTGAGCTTTGCCAAATCAATCTATTTATTAATTTACCGTTGTATTTTGTTAAAATGTGCTGAAGTAGAAGAACTGAGGAGTGAAAGTGTTATGTTTGCTGGGGAGTTGCTTTCTATTTCTAATGCTGTTCATTATTTCTATATTGACTGTATTCCTGTGCTACAGGCTGTGGATTTTTTTTTTCTTTTTCTTTTTTCTTCTTTTACTCCTAACCCAGATAATGTGTGATTGAGCTTGGTAAATGTAGTAGTCTTTGCTGCTGCAGAGGGGCAGCCTGCAAATTAAACACTGCCACAATCTGAAAGGTCCAGGTGGTCTGCTCGTGCTTCCTAATGCAATCCAGCACAACAGCTTTAATAAACAGCTCTATTTAGTTCTCCCTCCCTGTATCCAGGGAAGTGAACTGGTCTGGGGCTGCTGTGATGAAATGCCAGAAGAATATCTCTCAAAGGCCTCACAAGCTGATTTTTAGAGCTTTTCCGTTTTGTCGTCTTTGTCTTCCAAATGGGTCAGTGAGTCCTTCTCTTTCTGTTTTGTGATTTCTGATAAGTCTGTAGTTTTTATGTGTGTGTTTTAACCGTGCTGTTTCTAGCTTTAGCCAGAAGAGAGAACAATCATTGTCTTTTCATTTGCTTCAAATAATAACCTGAAGTGGGGAAAGAAATTAAATTATTTTGTCCTGTTGTACAGGGAGGGCTGTTTTCCTATGAATGCAGCTGGAGTCGGATGAGGGTGTATGTTTTTCTTTTTCTAACAAAATTTTAAATGCTCAACACTTTCTCATTAACCACTGACTTGTAAATCAGTCTCGGGCAAAGGGTATTTTTTGAACTCTCAAAAGTTTGTGGTTTTTTGCATATGTTTCCAGTGTAGTGAACGCATGCTGCTGAGGTGATGACATAGTATTTGTGTTTCCTATATGTTGATACAATGGTGGAAAAATATGCATCCTACACACTGTTTTCAACTAAATTATGGCAAAGCACAGAAGTCCCTCAAAGCACATGGTTTATTAATACCATCATACACAGTAATGCATTTCTGGGCGGAAAATGTCAAATATGTAATACCATGTTTACCACAGACTTTTATTGCTTTAAATATTTTAAAAATAGAAAATACATTTTTTATTAAAAATCCCCCAAACATTAACAGCTTTCTATTAGGCTGGCTTATAGGTAAAAAGTGGGGCATGTTTGCCAGTATTACGTTGTCTGAAAATAGGTATTTTAGAGCGGATTAATTATCTTTTTGTGTAAACTTGTTCAGTCTTAAAGAAATATATTTAGTAATTCTAAGGCAGATACAATGGCAAGGTTTCGAGCAAGTACACTTGACAGAAAATGCACACGGAAACGTTGATAAATCTCAAAGCTTGTAATATCTCTTTAATGTAACTTTTGCTTTGGCATGTAAGAAAGTGTAAGTTAGCTATTTTATGTTTAAAGCTCACTAGCTCTCAGAAAGCGGTTTTGAGGCTGGAAAGGGTAGGAGTATGTTTTTTTTCTGTGTGTAACATTTCATATTTCATCAATTAAAAAAAAAAGTTAAGTGAATGTCTGGAAAAATGTTTATATTGTGTGTTAGTGTATTTCATTTCCTAAAAATCAATAACAAGGGCATGCACTTCAAAGAAAAATACATTTCACTATTTTAGTTTACTAACTTCTTTGGGGTTTTTATGTCAGAATTTATGGATATTATTATTTTGCAACTTAATATGTTAACTGTTTCAAACATTTTTTTAGGTCTGTGTGTGTGCATATTTACATGTGTATGTGTGCACATCCAAATGTGTTCATAAAGCCACAAAATTTTCAAGTATGTTTTGGTTTTGATTAATTGTCCGGTGTTAGGTTCTTATTAGCTACATGGGAAGACAGAACAAAATGGGTTTGGTTTATTTTCAGATGAAAATGATGAATTTTCTAGTTGTATAATAAAAGAGTTACTTAAAACTTGGGAAGCACAGAGCAATCAGTATAATTACCATACATTTCTGAAAATAGAAATAGACTTTCTCTATGGACTCTAATATTCAGCTGACAGGAGAAAATAACTGTCAAAAGACAAACCCTATGCCATAAAATCTTTCCACACTGTAAGTCTATATTTAGTATTGATAAATAATAAAGATTTGCATATTCAGTATCTGTATATTTTTAGGAGATACGTTCATTTCCTGACACTATTGTTTCAGAAAAAGTTCTTAAGAGTCCTTGTTAACTTTCAAAGCTCCAGAAGCAAAAACTTTAAATAAATGTTTATCATTTGGCCTTTTTATTTCAGAATTGTATTTTTCTCCCTCTGTGAGAACTAAATTTTGTTTTGACTAATCCTGCAGATGTAGCTTTAAATTCAGTCTTTTTGCTGCTAATGGAGTGTGAACTTGCCTAATTAAAAATCCAAACTATACATGTATATCTCTGCTCCAATGGAGATCAGAAACACTAGCAGTTATTTGTAGTTCAAACACTAGTCTGTGTATGACACAAAAGTAATAGCAGGAGCATGCTGATTTAAAGGCATTCTCAACACCAAGTACTTGTTCATCATTAAATGCATTTTACAATTTATTTTTTTTTTTAATATTCCTGATTTCATCTGTCTCCAAGCACCAGTGTCCACAGTGGCTCCCACTGGTGACGGCAATGGTAGGCAGAGTGCTACAATCCCGACCATTACCTAGCACCTGGGTGTACTGGCTCCAAGGTGCGGAATTGCTTGTATACCTTCCCTCTGGATTTTTCCTCCCCCAAGCAAGCAATTAAACAGGCAAGTACTCTGAAGAACAACCTCCTTGCCTGGCGTGTCAAGATCTAGAAGCTCATTGCTCATTGTGATTTTGATTCATAACTGGAGTGTTTGGAATGAAACCCCGATCCCTGTCAGCAATAGTCTGTAGCATCCTTCCTTGCACGCTGAACCATAATGCCCGTTATTTCTTCAAATGTGTTTTGCTCTTATAGAAACTATTACCTGCATTTTTATGCCATATTCCTTATATATACTAAGCCCATCTAAAATGAACAGGTAATTAAATGCGTCATCTAATTATTCCAATTATGCTGTATTTTCTCTACCTTGTATGCCTTCTAAAATCTGTACAGTACCTTTCTCTTCTCCCTTTTTTTTTCCATTTTCCCCCCATCTTTTTTTTTTTTTTTTTTTTTTAAGACCTGAGCTTGTGAGTGACAGGTTAGTTCATCAGCATTACAGCCCTCCTGTTTTTGTCTCATCTCATGCAGACAGGTCACTGTGTCCAATCACCCTTCTGGCTCTGCTATCCCCGGGGGAGCCCAGGCCAGCCTGCCATCTTGATCCACCGGCCTGAGGGCCCGGGCTGGCTGCACATTTCTGTGTTCACTGGTTCTTGCAAATATACTGA
>NW_009647575.1:311630-322506 GCF_000708025.1 Charadrius vociferus
ATTTCTGTAAACTGAGAGGAAGTAAATTAGGTAACATTCTTCTTCAAATAAGCAGGCGTTTGCTGTTGTTACTGCTATGTTTGAGTTCTCTTTCTACATTTAACCGTGTTTATTTTCTATATTTCAATGGTATCCTTCATTCGATCTCATCATCTAGTAAAAGCTATTTATGCAAGGGTAAACATGCACTCTTTTCCCATAGAGAGTTCTGCTCTGAAGCCCAATTTATGAGACTGATACATTGCTGCAGCCAAGGTGGGTCTTCCCATTCTGTATTTTAGCTTGTTGCTTTTTTTCATTTTGTTCCCTTTTTTCCCCTCACAATTAACAACAAAAGAGCAGGGGGCTAAATGTTTCAGGTAAGCCATTCATTTCTGTAACTCGTGGGTCACTTTTCACAAGTTTGATCTGTTGACAGTGTTGTTTTGTAACACAGCTCAACCCATATCCAGGAATTCAGTTTTTACCAGAGGAAGATCAGATCTATAATGTTGGTTTATCTTGAGTAATCTTTAAGTGATTCTTCTTGTAGTAGTAGGGAAGGTCTTTTTCTCTTGGAATACCCATTTCCATCTCTAATCTAATACACAGAAGTGCCTAGAACTTATACAAACAGAAAAGAACCATCATACACATAAATTTAAGACCCACTTTTATAATACAGCAAGGAATTGTGCCCTTTTGTCTAAAGTTTGGGACAAATCCTGTTCTCTCTAGCAAGAATTAGACCCATCACTGTAGGCATGACTACATGCATAAGTAAGGTCAGACTACTTGTCCCCTTGTCTGCTTAGTGTTTGTCCAGTGCAGACATTGTTGTCCTTTACAGTCACCAGCAGTTGTTTTCCGCAGTTCAAGTCTGCAAGAGGGAGACTTATGGACAGGTACACACTGACTGTTGTTTTCAGTAGTAGAAAGACAATGTAAACAATAAGAATCATGTTTGAAAAACTTCAAAAACATATTTTTTAATATTTATGAACAAGCTGGTACTCTGATAATGAAGCATTCCATCTCCACAGAAATGCACTGTTTTATACGCTCTCTAGTATACTGTGTCCTTAAGAATTATTATTGTAAGGAGATGCAGGAATGTGGCTGTAATATTTCACAGTATAAATATTTGTTGTAGAGGAGTTTGGGTCTTGTTAATTTAATATATGTAAATTCTTTGGTCCTAGGCCTGGATTCCAGCAAAAGAATGCATTTCTTTGTTGACTTTTGTTTTTACAGCAGAAAAGATGGATTTTTATCATTTTCATTCATGCTTACAAAGATTTGTTTCTTGGTTTCACACCAAAATCAGATTTTAATTGAAATCAGCCCTTTAAAACATCTTTAGTAATTTTTTCTTATTGAATTTCTTTATTCTTTTCTTTTCTGTGCTACTTTGCTGTCTCATGTGTTAGTTTGTGGGTCAGGCCAATTAAGAGGTCAAATCTTTAAAAAGCTGTGATTTACACTCTGTGTATATTCACTATTATTGTAATTGTAAGAGAAAAATGAAGTGTGTCAGATGACCTTTAAATTGCTGGGCAAGCGACACTCGTCCAGTGATGTAGATTTTTATCTTTTGGCAATGCATTTACATTCAAGTACCTCTGCTGTGTTTCCTAGATTCCAGACTGATAAACTAAATACCAATCTGGGACACTTTTGTATGTACAGTACATAGAAGTGACTGTGCTGAGCCTCTTATCTTACACTGACCTGTAGCTGTAAGAAGACTCTTCTTTTTCCTCTCTGATCTGAACTGCAACTCAAATGGAAGAAAATAAAAGGACAATTGAAGACAAATTGTATATAGCATTTTCAACATTAGATGAGGACATGACAAATATTCTTTTTTCCTGTGATTTACATCTCGGTGACATTTGCTTGTAATGCTGCTTCTTTCTCTGAATTTGTAAAAAATGGCAGGAAGAACCTCAGATCAGTCAGTTCTGAATATATGTGTTTATCTCTCGTTAAAGTTAACAGGACTCAAGCGTGTACTTAAAAGTTGGTCAGCAAATCACTTAAGCCCATATAAGAAGTCTGCAGCTGCTAAATCTTCAGGTGCACAGTACAATACTGAACTCAATGGGACTCTTCACGTAAATAACACTTTGCAGGATCTAGTCCAACTTGCCTATTGAGTAACTGTCATTGCTAATAAATACAACAAAGTCTGGTTTAAATACTAACTAAATAATTGCAATGCAAAGTCGTTTTTAATTAGAACTGACTATTAGGATTAAAGATTGTAACTCAAGGCTCTTGAACACTTTCATTTTTCGAGGATGTCAGGGCTACAGGTAAACGGACTATAGCTTCAGGCTTTTTGTTTTATCGTTGGCTTTGAAACCTCTGTGATATGTAGGACTATTTCTTCAAAAGAGAAAGATTAGTTGTTGATATTTGCTGCTGATTCTCTGTTGACTGGTAGTGCTGTTCCATAGGAGAGCTTTATCTAACTGTTAGATCAAAAGAAAATTTTGAAGATCAAGAGACTGTTCTAAATTTCTAGCCATTTTTAAAAGTGGTAGTGGGAGAAAGTTTATTTTAAAAAAAGGGGAGGTGAGGGGGGCGGGGGAGACATGACCCAAAAATCCTTTATTCCACACCATCCTTACATGGTGAATGATACAAATTAAATTTTCTTAAGCTGTTTAGAAAACACTTTGTAGTTACTAATAAGCCTGTATTTTCCATCTGTGTGGTACAACTTGTATATGCCATACTGTGTTATAGAAAAACTAGGTCCAACAAACTTTTATGCATAGTCTTCCTATTACTCGCATGAGTAATAGCAATTGATGTCATCAACACTGATGCATATACTTAAAGTTGAGGAAATGCGTTTCAGAGATGAGAACCTCAGAAGCAGATCTGGGTCTCTGGTGTAGTTGCACAGCTGTCGTATGCCCTTTGCTCACATGAATGAGGATTTACAGGGTAGGACACTGATAGCTGTTCTTGTCAAAGCAGATGGGTCTTGTCTTGATGGGCTTTCCTGTAACACCTTACTGTAAAAGAAATCCAATAATTTGATAAGCAGTGCTGCAGAATCTTACTTGTGAGAGTAATTTTTGATCCTGTGGTATTTCCAGTGCTACCTAAACTACTGGCTAAATATGATCTATTCCCATAGATAAGTCTTTCCAGGATGGGGTTCTGAATGCACAGATGGGGAAGGACATTGTAAAAAGAAACAGCTCCTTAACCAAAAGCAAAAAAAAATGTCAGAAAGGAACTTCAGGCTACTTCAGTCGCTGATTCCATCAAGTAAATTTTATTTTACAAGTTTCTAGCTCTTTCAAGGATGTTGGACTAACGTGCGTTTAGAAGACACAATCCAGCTGTGTAATGGCACTTCCAAAAAGGAAATAATATAAGCGCACCAGTAAAAGAAAAATGTGGCTTTTTAGTCAGCCCCTGCTATGGAAACAAGACTTTCAAGCAATAGAAAATAACAGAGCATGAGATTTTTACAGGCAGATTAGTGAAAGTCATGCTAATAGTATTACAGAGAAGGTGCTGTTAGACATATTATAAGAGATAATTCTGTATCAGAATGTTGTCCTTTTCAGTAAACTGTTTACATCTGTAACTGCGTTTCCACTAGCTGAGCCAACTTGTGAAGCTTTAACTCGGCTTTTAGTTGAGCTTTGCTCATGTTTCATGTGCAGTGAAGTATGGAGGATTTTTACCAGAATAAAAGGTCTGATTTTTAGAAGCTGGAGGCTTTAGCCTATTTCTGGAAGTCAACTTTTTTTTTTTTTTTTGGGGGGGGGTGTCTGGGGGGGGGGAGAGGGGAGATTTGCAGCATAAACTAAGACTGAAGTAACAATATTAATGACTAAAACATTCATATCCTTATCTCAAGCTTATGACTTAAAATCCAATCAATGGGAAACTAGCATCATCTTCCATTTATTCATAGTATAACACACTAAAGGCTGTGATTATTATCTTTTTTTCAATTTATAACAATAGAGAACAGTGTCTGATTGTTACCAAATGAGCTTTACAAATAAAAACAGGCTAAAGATGCAATTAAGTGATACTCTTTAAATCTGGCAGTTCTGAGATGCTGTTGTGATGGCTATAGCTATTGGTACTGGAACCAGATGCCGCCAAGTGCTAAATGCTTCCAGAGTCCTGGACTTCCCACTGGCTTTGTTCGGCAGGACTCTGTTCCAGCAAGGCCTGAATGTTTTCAGTCTTCTTCAAAGGCAGGATTAGGCCCTGAAGCAGACAAGGGGAAATTTTTCATTTGATATATTTTTTTCCTCCTCAGACGTTGTTAATGAAGGAAAAATTGTAAGATTTCCTGTGAAAATTGTTCTAAGGGAATTAAAATAATCTGGAATAAAGGAGAATTATGCTGCTCTAGGAAACAAACCGATATCACAAGATTCCTGGCTGCAACTCTTACCTTCCCTTCACCGTGCTCATCCCTTTCTGTGTACAAAACGTGCTTCACATTCTTCCAATGGATTATACAAAGCAGAAATAATATCTGCAAACAAGAAGCTCCCGGTCTTTTGGAGGAAAGGTTGAAAGTTGTGGCAAATGTAAAAGTGGCTTCTAATGTGGAAGAATAAAGCAGAGAACATCAAACTCATTTCACTTAGTGTCATTCATGATGATTTATCATTATAGTCAGGGCAAACTGTGATCTCAGAGCTGAAACAATTTTGCCCATTAAGAGGAAAAAAATAACCCCCAAAACCAGAATGTTCCAGCTTGGTTCTTATATCCTTAGGGTTGCAATATTGAATTCAGAATTGGGGAAGCTTAATCTTGCAGCCAGATTTGACAAGATGCTGGTTGAATAGTAGGCAGAAGTGATGGTTTGTGCGTTGTAATGCCCATGGTGGGAAATAAAGAAAGATAAGAAGATTTTTCCAAGAGTTTGGATGCCGTAGTCACCAGCTGCTCCAGCTTCTCAGTAAAGTAGGCGAGAAAACCTGTGTGTGCAAGTTGGCAAGCAAAGCTCACAATTTCAAAGCCTGACAGAAGACAAACTGTACTGCTCTAAAACAGCATGTGAGGGTTTGCAATGGCTCTGAATACAGTTATCTTTTTGGTTTGTTTGTTTTAGTGCTGTTGCTTATTTGAAGGGTGATCATGAAACCATTTAAGCACATCTACAACTATCCCCACAGACTTAGCGGGAAAGCTCACGTGAGCACTGTATTGTGCGTTAGATTAGATGATATTGAAGTCTTGGATCTCACCTGGCTTCAACAGGATACAGACACGTACAGCTCTACTCAGTTAATCCTGGAGAGCAGGAGTCTGGGGGGAGGGGGGATGTAGGCAAAAATCTGGAGTCTGCATCTGAAATCTTGAAGGAGTGAGCAATGGACTCAATGGACTCATTGGCAGGTGTTTGGAAAATAAGACCTGGATTTTGAATAGTCAAACAACAACAACAACAAAGGGGTGAAGACTGGAGTTTCTTCCCCTGAATATATTGGTTTCTGTTGTGTTTTTTTTTTTATGTGCATGTTGGATTATTCACAAGAGGAGAAATTGAGGGTTGCCCCCTAACTAGGGATTTAGAGTGCCTCCGTAATGAATTTTAACCCAAGAGGCACTGTGGATATTCAGCAAACCTTTGTTCTATTCTGCTCATGTCCTTATGCTAGTCCCATCACCGTAGTTATTAGATCTCAAAGATTACATTCTTTGATCTAGTGCTTTCTAAATCCTTAAACCACAGTTTATTTATTTAAAAGGTTATATGCAGCATTGGATTGGATTGTAAAGTACCCTTTGACTCTTTCATGAAGGACACAGTAGAAACACATGCTGCCGAAGGAGTATTTCCTTCTGACCATGAAGCACCACAGCATTTTATTGAATTAAGAACTGCACAAGGACCTGTGCTTTTAATCTGGCCAGTGTGCTGAGATATTTTTACCTCATTGGTATCATGATGTCATTCATTTCTGATACAACAGACATTTAGTAGTGTACGTAGGTGAATTTCAGTTACTCTCTAAATTAAAAAAAGCCCTGCAAAATAGCCTCATATTTCCCTAAGAAAATAAAAGCACACTAAACCTCAAGCAGATGTTAAAAATTACTATGTTCAGGATATGTTCTTGGGGTCTCTTTTTGATCTGATGTTTACCAGCGTTCATCATAAGTAACTCTGTGGAGCTAAACAGAGTTACATTTGGGTAAACATGCTCACCAGCAGCTTTTAAGCTTATTCCATCAGATTCAGAAACCCTTACATGAGCAAATTTACCAGTGTAGTCTACAGTGCTTGATTAATTATGAACTGTGTGATGTGACTCCCAAGCTAAGCACCAAGAAAGCATAGAAAGCAAGAGAGAAGGACACTAAAATTGAGCCCAGTGTGCTCCATCCTGACTGATATTAATTATACTGTATACAAACTGGTCTCTTTTTTTTTTCCCCCAATCTGTCCTGCAAGGCAAACTGTAAAAATTCTCATGTAATATCCCTCAATTCTGAAGAAACCAAGACTGAAATTGGCACCCAAAAAGAGAAATCTTATTAAAAATAGCTATTATTTTTTCATTTTTTAATGCTTGTGTTTGGTTATTTTTCTTTTTTGAGAGGCTCAGCCCCTGGAGATAGTAGCCTGATTCTACTTTATACTGAGTCCTCTTTATACCATCTGGTAGTACAAACCAGCTGTAAAGTGTGTGTAAGAGTAATTTATGTATGTATATTTCAAAGCTCTCTTATATTTCCAGAATGGTAGAAAACCACCAGTGTAAATGGGAATCAGACCCAAATAGGTGGAGTCGAATTTCCATTTTTTCAGGTGGAAATGAAAAAGGGATAGGCAGAAATCAGACTGGGGGAAGAGAGGAAGGACTAAGCCTTATTTAGCTACCAATAGGAGTTCATTAACATCCATTCTGAATTGAAAAACAGAAGGTGAAAAGGCCAAATCCTGTTTTACCGACCACCATCCATAACTTTGCTAGCGGTAGTGAAAGGATGAAAGGGAGGGAAGTGAGCACCAGTCAAACCATAGTAGTCAGTACCTGACAACACAACCAAAACAAAATAAAGGCTGCTTTCTGAATCAATCAAGCGCATTAACGTTTTAAAATTCTTTCTCTTTTTCCTTTTTTTCTTTTCTTTTCTTTTTTTTTTTTTTTTACCCCATGGGCTGCAAAGTTGCTCACTGTGACATTTGACAAAGATCTATGTTTCCAGAGCATTATTCAGTTAGCACACCTGGATTAGTGAAAAAGAAAACAAATGAAATTCATAGGAATTAATGTCAGTTAAATTCCCTCTTTCTATACTTTATATTGTCAGATGAATTCTTCAGCTCCAAGTCAAAGGGTGAATAAAAACAGCAAACAGAGAAGCAAAACAAAGAATGACAGTTATGCTAATAGGAAACACCTTAAAATTTAGCCAGACATGGGAAAAAATATTAAAATAGCAATTTTGGGGTTGACGCAAGAGTTTTCTTCGAAATTTTGAGAAGCTTCCTACTCCATTTTATTTCATAATCCCTTTTAAACAGGCACATAGGAGGCTTAAGGGATTCTGTGAAGGTTGTGAAATATTTCTCTCTTTGCTTCCCCATTTTGTGAGAGCCCAAGGGAAAAATATTGGCAGGGCTTGTAGAACCTTCTGTAATTGAAGTAGCCCAGTATTTCCTATCTTAAGACCTTTGCTGCTGCTGCTACTGTTAGGATTTCCACCTGGTTGGCTACCTCTTCCTGAATATTTTTGAAGACAATTTCAGTTAAAATGTTTCAGCAGTTCCTGAGGAGGATAGGGAAACGGGATAGTTTTGCCTATTTTAAATAAGACACTCCCTATTTAAGAGCAAAGCTCTGAGTTTGGTGAGGAGTAGGACCATTGAGTCCGAGGTATCTCTTCTGGTATCCTCTAATAATCCACCCCTGATTGCTTATGTTCCAAGCCTTTGAGAAATGTAGTTGGCACACGTTTACTTGGCAAGTCTAAACAGCTACATCCCCTAAAGATTCACAGAAAATAAAGGTGTGAAACGAACCTCAGAAAGTCATCTGTACATAGACAGGATCAACCTATCTTAGTCACATCTGACTGGTATTTGTCTAACTGCTTCCTGAAAAACTCCAGCAGCACCAATTCCACAGTACCCCTGTGCTATTCGTTGAGTTTAACTATCCCTGCCTTAGCATGCACTGTTAGAAAGTTTTCCTTGTGGCAAAAAGAATCGTTCTTGCTCCAATTTAAGCCTGTATCTTCTTCCCTCTTTTAGGGATATCAGATTATTTCTGCCCCGCTTTGAAAGCCTAGCTTCTAACTTGTCCTGTCTTGGAAAATGGCAGAGGTAGCACCAGGGACCCTCACTCTTCTATGTACTCTGTGACCACCCTCTAGGGGATATGGAGGAGGAAGAGGTATGATTCAAATGAAGACAGGACAAGAGCCAGGGAAGATACAGGTATAGATTGACGTGATGAGTGCACAAGTAGTCAACCAGGACTAGAGAGTGGTGAAGGGTGGAGAGGAAAAGGAGGAGCTTGAGGGAAGAGTGGGTCCAAGAGAAGTTGAGAACTGTGAGGGACGGTAGGGAAGAGGACTTGCCCCATCTGCAGGCAAGCTGAGATGAGAGGAGCAATGGAGAGGGGGCTGGACCTGCCTAGGAATAAAGATAGAAGCAGAAAACCTGTGGGGCAGGTTTCGTCGCTGCTTGGAAATTGCTGCTGGCAAATCCCCCTAGCAAATTCTCTCCATTTTCCTTTATAAAATAAGAAGCTACACACACAAAATGTGAAAAACATTATTTATATTGTTAAGCCACACAATTCAAATGAAGTTGTTGCACAGTCACAATTTGTTTTCCCTGTAAATATGTATGACCTTTAATTATGTAAACAACTAAATATGCTGCACGGATCAGGTTCGTTTAGTGTGACCTCTATACTTCCACACCTCCACTTATGGTTCCATAATAGTATTTGACAATATAGATAATATTTTGTTATACTTCTTTCTGAATATTATATTTGATACATAATGGGTTTGGGCTTCCTAGAAATTGCAGAAAGTTTATGTATGTATGTATACATACACACACATATATATACATATATATGCAGATGTGTGTATATATATTCTGGGCCAAATTCCAGAAAGTCTTGTTTGATTTTAAATGTTGGGGGGGGAGTTGGATTTACATAATTTTTAAAGATTTAAAAAAGATATTTTTAAAAGAAAAAGTAACTTTGAATTAAGCACTTAAACTCTTCTGCTTACAAAACACCAAACTGAAACATACGGACTTTTTTTCTCTCTTTTTCATACGAATGGTAGGATTAAAGGTTCTAACAAAACTGAATTTTCATTTTGAATGAAAAATTTCCCAGAGATCTTGCCATTACTCTTTCCAGTAGACAAAACGTATCAATTTATCCAGTAGTTTTGCTAGAACAGTGACTGACATCTAGATTTTTTGAATATGTAGAGACACTGGTCTTTGTACAAAGTAGACACATGAAACCCCAATAATAGGTGATACTTGGCTCTTAATTCTCCACAGCCTCAATTAGTTATTTGCAATGTTAAAAATGGAAGCATTGCAAAGCCAAGTGCTTTTTCACTTCAACTGTCTAATACAGTTTCTTTACTGCAAAGTAAAAAGCTTCAGGTTACTACGGAGAAACAACATCGGATTATCATTTAAACAGATATAATTGCTACTTTCAGCAGCTTGAAGTGACTTTAATTCCTATATTACGCCAATTTTATCTCTGATGGGAGGGGATAATTTTCTGAAACTTATTTAGTTTTTCTTCAGCATTATTTACAATTGCGACTATAATCTAATGTATGATTTAGTAAGAGCATGCCATCATACTGAAAGAGAACTGGGAATAGGTAGCTAGTACAAAGCACTTACGTGGGGCAGAGTGACGTGCAAAGGGAGAGGAGTAATTGCAAACATGAGGGTGTGAAAAAGGCAGGATTAGAAGAAAGGGGGAGATGCAGGGTAGAAGGAGGGCAAGGCAGCTAGACAAAAGGTGTTTTGGTAAGGCTGAAAATTTCAGAGTTACTTTTTAATAGGTTTGTTACAGTTCTATATATTGAACTAGTGGTAATAAGGACTCACAAAGGTTGAAAGATTAGGACTACTAGCCAGGATTAGGCTGTGGCAGAGAGCTGCGTGAAACAGTTGTGTACAGGAAGACTGAGGATAATAAAACTACATCCATGTTATATGCTTTCCCTTCACCTTTATCCATTCAGCATCTGCTCAGATGCAAGTTCAGGGACCCATCTTACCCAGCATCAGCAAAGCATGCTTGTGGTAGTGGTGCAGTAACAACTGGGACAAGTGTAAAACCAGGGCTCGATCCCATCACCTTCCTGTTCTTTACTGATATTTTGCAAAACTTTTAGCTGTTACCACCATTAATGTTAATCTGTTAAATTCCATTTTTATTCCTTAACTGAAGGCAGATTGGCATAGGAATTGTCTGGTGGCAAATTAGGGCCTACAATCTTTCAAATAAAGGTTACAAAACCTTTTAAGCTGTCCTTAAAAGTGACTTACATCCAGAGCTGTTCCGTTAGCAGAGGTGTTGCTGGCTGTGGTACCGATCCCCCTGCTCAGTGTGATCTAATGATTCTTTTGAAATTGCTTTTCTAACAGACACTTTGTTTTTTGGTCAGTATCCCTCTGCTGTGGCTCGGCCTCTGCTTGGTAAATGCCACCTTGGACACTCACTGCATCTGCAGCTGTCTCCAGCATGAGTAAGGCTAGGAAGATAACCTATATATTTAGCCCCCCTTTCATGTTTTCATCTAGTAAATGTCTCCCCTTCAGGCTAGAGAAAGAGAAGAAGAACTATTATTTGATTAAGTTTTACTAAGAGAATACTACTCCCCC
>NW_009647575.1:322539-426179 GCF_000708025.1 Charadrius vociferus
TTCATACACAAGCTCATACTGGTTGTCTGGGGGGTGTATCTGTACCACGGAACCACTTTATGCTGTAGTCCCGCATCAGAGCCCCTGTGCTCAGGGACAGCTGCCAGAGGCATCAGAGGCTGCAAATGCCCAGTAGGGACACTCAAAATTTGGTTCTTTAGCTCAAGGCATACATAAGACGTATAATCGCAGTAGTATCATGCAGTACAGTGGGGAACGAGCCGTGAAATATACAGCAGATTTTCTCATGAAGGTTATTTTTTTTTCTGTAACTTCCAGTTTTGCCAGTCTGTGCAGTGAAATCAGCTTCTTTAGTTCTGATGCTGTAAAAGTCTAGGCCCAGATTTCTAACTGTAGAATTTCCCCTACAGCTTTTTGGCCATGAGCAAGCTTAGTCACATATATAATCCTTTTAAATGGATATAGAAGATACAAAAGGTACAGAGGACACCAGCTGGATCTTAATTACACAAACAAAGTTATTTACATTAGCTGTGGTGGAAACCAAGCAGCACCTTTACACAGAGAGGTGTGAGGGAGATGCTGCTCCATAATGTTTGGGGAGCAGGGCCTGTCCCCGCAGCACCTGAGTGGAGTAGGCCTGGGGTGGCAGCTGGGGATGGCCAAGTCCACCATGCAAAGCAGTGGCCAGTTAAGAGGTCATACCAGCTCACAGGGCCTGCAGCAGGGCTGTAGGGAGCTGGAGGCCAGCACTGCTGTGGTGTTGGGCTAAATGGGGCTGTGGGCAGGGTGGGGGAGGCCCCAGGTGTGGCTGCTCAGGGCAGTGAGAGCCCCTCCCTATTTCCCATGGAGGGAGCTGTGAGCAGCTGGAAGTCAAGCCAGTCTTCAGGCCATGGTACTGCTTTATAAAGGAAGAGCTGGGTGGGCTGAGGTAGGGTTTGCTGTAGTGTCTTTGCCTTCTGGGCTTTTTAAACTCAAAATACTGATTCACCCTGAGCCTGGGTTTAAGGTGTGGGTGTTTTTATTTTCTCCCCCCCCTTTCTGAGGGGGAAAGTCTACATGGGGTGAAGGAAGGCAGGTTGAGAGAGCAGAGGAGGGGCATAAATGTCCTCTGTGTGTGAGTGCCCTCAGGAGGTGCAGGGCATGGCTTCTAGTCCTTGTTCTCCTGGTACTGCTGGGTGACTGGTGCCAAGCTGCTGAGGTGATGCTGGGCCTGGCGCTGAGGCTGCTGGCCACGCAGCTGATGGGATTCTACAGGCCCACAAATATAGGCTCAGCTCTAGTGCTGTGTCTTGAGGGTGCTCCAGACTCCTGCTGCTCCTGGTACTTCTCAGTTCATTGTAAGTATCACTGTAATTGTGGTGACAGGTGCTGTTTATGTATTTCTGGGTTAATGCTAATATTGTTGCATTGTGGTGTGTCTCCTCCTATGCATGAAGTCACCAGCACTGATCCTGTTGATTGCAACAGGGTCAAGTTTGCACTAATTGTTCATCTGAAATCTCATATTGGAATAGTTTAAAAACTGGGTAAGTGCAACAGAATGGGTGCTGCTGAGTTTTAGCCAGGAGCTTCCATCTTGTCATAACTGACTCATAACTTGGTCTAGAGGGAGGTGTCCCTGCCCACAGCAGGGGGGTTGGAGCTCGATGATCTTCAAGATCCTTTCCAACCTAAACCACGCTATGATTCTATGTTGAGGCCTAGGTCTTAAAATGGTGTGGGAATGGACTTGGGTAAGTGCAGGGATCCACTCACCTAAAGAATGTCCCAGGAAGTTACAAATAACAGCAAGAGATTAAGGAGAAAAGTTATTTGGCCAGCCTTTACAAAACTTCATAGTCATTTTTTGATGTACTCAGTTTGGTGTATTTGTTTGCTGGCTGCAATGAGTGATCAATGAACCCTTTCATTGGTCTCAAATGTAAGGTAAAATGATTGGAGTTCTTTGCAATTTTCTTCAAAGCTGAAAGGCAGTAAAAGTGGATTAAGCATGGTCATAGCATTGCTGAGCTTTAATTTTGCAGGTGAGGTTCTCTACACTAGATGTATGGGGAATGCTGGAGAAAATGGGGTAGTTGAATTCATCTGTGTTTCATTGGGGAAAGCTAATTGCATGTGGAGTGTAGGCAATCTATGAGCAGCTGCAGACTTGGAAAAAATTGTTGGTCAGGAAATATTTGGGCAACCATTGTTAAAAGATTATAATGTCTTTCTGAGTTTCTTCCTAAATCAGAGTTATAAAATGCAGATCAGAGATCCATGATAATGTAGCCTGTTCTGCAGCATGTAGTTAAATTTTGGAAAAAGTGTTTGGTTTATTTTTCTTTGTTTTTGACTTTCCCATGGATTATTGTTTAAAGGCTGGAAAAAATCCAAACCAACCAAAACTAAACTAGTTTCAAGACTTAGTATTTTTTTCCTTCGAAGAGGAAAGATGTACCACAGATAAAAAAAAGTAGAATATAAATGGAGAGCTTGAAAAGCTGATTTTTAAAAGGAGGAACAAAAGTAATTATTCTGCCAGTGCATACAAGGGTATGGGTTTCATCTTTTTTTATATTGGGTTCTTCTTCCCAACATCCTGATGAAGGTTTTGACACTTAAGCAGCAGAGAAAGCCAAGGCATCCTCATACCTCAACTCATACTACCACTTGCAAATTCCTTTTAGGTTAAACAGAATCACAGTCAGGCAAAAACTGAATAGTTTTGAGAGTCTGTCCTTTGCTGTGCTGCATCAAGCATTGCATTACATTATTGCTAACAAGCTTTCTTCTCAACAGAAAGTGTTGGGCTTACTACAATTAGCATACACTATCACTGCTTTTTTGCTCTTCTTGTAGAGGACTTCTACATCAAAGGGTTTTATTCGTGGATAATATTATGTCAGTGTGTCTGCATCTTTCTTAAAGAATCTCTCTTTAGTGTACTTATATATTCCAAAGTGTTTTACAAATGCAACGTTCTCCTGCTTCTGAGCCCTTAGCTACCTGTAGTATGAAATGGAAAAATATGTAGTTGAGCCCAGCAATTTTACATGACAGTGTGTATATGGAAATAGAGAACATATTACCAGTGGAGTTCAAAGGATTGCACCAATTCCAGTGTGGAGCTCGAGCAGGGTATTAGTGGTGCTCTATGGGAGATTTCCATTGCCCTCCAATAGGCCAAAAGTGAGGGTGGGAAGTAGCTCTGCAGCTGCCCTTGAGCAGGCTGACTTTTTGCCATGTTTCCCATTTAGAGAATAGAACATAGGTGTTAATGTGCTCTTGAAACATGGAGTAGTGTTTGGTTTCTGAAACACGTATTCTCCTCCTTACTTCTGTGTTTCTATTAGGTGCCCTTTCAAATCTAGGAGATGTCCTCCTTCAGGTGCTTTCCCAGTGTTGCAGCTGCATTTTGGGTGGGTAAAGGCATCAGTAGATGGAGCTCAGGTGTACTGGGCTCAATTCATATCCCTTCTTTCTATAGCTCACAAGAGGCATTCTATCATTTTGCATTTGCTGGTTCCTAGCAAAATCTGATAAAATAGCCCATTCCATTCCTCTACCAAAGGAGACAAAGGTAGAATATAAAATGGCAGGCAAATTTACTCTTGTTTATTTTAATACAGAACCTTGCTCAAGACACAGGCTGTACGCATGGTTCTGATACTGTTGCTAAACATGCCGATATCAATATTGCTAAACACACTTTCATCATGAGCACAGTCAGACCAAGTGTAAACACTAATTAGGGCCTAATCCAAAAATCTATTGAAGTTTGTGGCAAGATTCAGTGTGCTTTGGACATGTCCCAAGGTAAAGAATTAATCACTATTTTAGCAGGGTTCTGCCTCTGCAGTTGAGAAAATTACCTTGCTACCGAAGGACTGTTTTATTTACCTGAGTCCTCCCATGTTCCAAAGTTCTCCTGTTTTTTACCAAGGTAAAAACAATGTGTAAGCTGTTAACAAGTATGAACTGACTGCAGAGAAGCAGCAGCAAACACTACCTTGCTGCATAAAAAAATGCCATAGTGGAAACTTATAGAAATAAAACACAGCGCATCTATTCAACTTTACTTTATTGTCAAGCTACAAACTCTATTAAGCTTGTTTACAAAATTCTGTGGAAAAAGGGTGAAAATTCTGGCTTTACTGAAGTCAAAGGGGATTTATTCATTAACTGATATCGTCTTGAGAATTTGTGGTAGTTATGGGTACAGAAATTCTGTGCTGGGGACAAAACAATTCCAAATCTGCTCTGCAGGATCTTGATGAACTGATGTTTTGGAGAAATTTCTACCTTCCAAAAGCTACGTATTGACTAACACCCAATGTACCATGAAGGAAGTCCAAAAATAACCATTCCAAAAACTGAAGGTATGTTCATTCCTAATGGTCTAAAGAACCCCATCTTCCAAGGATGATTTTTTTTTGTTTGTTTTATTGCTCCCTCTTGCTTTGTGGAAGTACTTATGTTTTACTGTAACCATTTGCTGCTTCAGGAGAGACAAGAATATTCAACACATGATCCCTGTTAATAAAATATTCCATTTATGACTATATTCAATACAGCATTTTAATGTTTTATGTAATAATTCAGTATTAATACACATTTTCTTGGAATGTGTACATTAGAGCCATGTGATACTTAAAAGTTACTATGGCAGCAAACTTCAAATGATATGCTGTCAGGCTCAAATGGATCTGCTTCAATAGTTCTAGTCACAATATTTTTGAGCCCTGCTTGTGTGGTAGAAGCCCTACTGAAGTTGGTGATGCTCCTCGTGCCCTTAAAATTCAGGGTATGTTGCAGTCTTGCTGGATTATGGCCTAACTTGTGAATGGGTAAATGAGTTCAGTGTGAGGATCTCCACCGAAGGCTTCATGCAGTAGTCTTCTCTTCTTGTTTCCTGGGCTCTAGGTATGTAGTCACTCTTATCAACTTGAATATACCTTTGGGATCAATGTTGAGTTGTCCAAATGTCATCTGATTAGCTACAACAGAAATATCGCATGGGAATAGGTACAAGTGATGCATTCACTTCTACAGAACAACTGAGAGATTTACTTCTGTTTATCTGTTTCTGTTATACAACCTATTCAAATTAAAAGACATATATTCATATAAGATGCTGGTGGTATATAAGCCTCCAGACAGACACACAGACTCCAGGATGCTTACAATCCTTGCTTAAGTATAACGTAATTGGACCTTAATATGTTGATTCAGTTCCTCTGAGAAAGATACTACTTTTCAAGATCAGATTTAAACACATTTTGGTATTTCTTTCTTTCCCTTCAGAAGTTTGTCATTTTCATCTGATAAAAAGATTGTTGCTGCTCAAATGGGAATTAGCACTTAGCCCAATTTTTAGGAATTAGTGTAGAGTTAATATTACTTGAAAGGATTTTAAACCGTTACAAGTATTTCCAAAATTTAAATCATTATAAGCATCTCATAAATGAGAGACTTAATTCATCTTTAAATTCTTAGGTTTGGAGACTAGCATAAAACTGCAGCATGTTTCTGGTATCTGGAGGGATGTTGCACTTTGTACAATTACATATTTTAGAATTGCCTGGCACACCTCCATCTACATAATTTAGGGAAACTTTTAAAGAATTTTCAATTTTCCAGATGTACTTGCATGTTTTATGAATCTTGTAATTGACAGTCAGTAAGTTTCCTCCTCCAAGCTATAATTATTGTTAGACTTTTTTAATGTGTGTCTGTCTTCTGATTGTTAACTTCTTATATGGCATTCATCTGCTCTGACTTAAGTATCTTAAAAATTATATGGCAAAGTCTGAGCCAGTGACTCTAAAGCCTGTTTTCTCTCTGAGTACTATAAAGGAAGGCAAAGGCTGTGAGCTACACTGGAAAGTCTTATTGAACTCTTGTAAGTAACTCTAAAGTTAGGAGATATGAACTATGCCTTTGACTATATAGCGGTTATAAACAAATAATTGTTTAAAAAGCTATTTTTGAAATTCTAGCTGGCAGGTTAATTGTCGCAAATGAATTTCCAAAGCCTGCGATTTTGGCTTGATAAAGAGTGTCCTAAGCAATGTACCAAAGTTGAGGGTTAGAAATTCTCCAGCCTTCTTCCACCAGAGGAGGGAGGAGACAGTTACATAGCACTGTTCGTTTATATTAAATAGTCAAAGGAGACTATTTTTCCTCATATGAAGTATTATCTTGACTTTTCTGAATCATCTGGTATGTGAGGATATATGTTTCCCTCCAAAAAAGTTTTTAAAAATACCATTATATTAGATTTTTTCACAGAACAAGTACTGACTGTCATGTAATTCTTATGTGACTTGAATAGTAGCTGGGAAGGGAAAAGCATCTTGCAAAAAAGTTCCACTTTATAAAGAGCTTTGTCCCCTCGACTGTTATTTTATTGTGATTAGTACTGGACAATAGTTCCACTTTAATAGTCGAGGGGACAAAGCTCTTTATATTTTATTGTGATTAGTACTGGACAATGCAAGGAAATTATTTGTTTATGGAGGCTTCTGGTTTGGCCATGTCATCTCAAACTCCTTTTGACCATTATTTTCAGAACTTGCCAAGTGCCCCGTGTCCAAAACTCACATCCCTTTGTAGAGCCTGGAACTGGGTACTGATGAATTGAGAATTACTGGTCTGTCTGAAGTTCTAGTTGTATAGTACTTCACAGTAAGAATTTCTTTAGTACATATGCATAATGATGTCTGGAGTAGGCTTGTTGGTTATTTTTTTTATCAGCTATCAGCAATGGCTGTTGTAATGTGTTTTATTGTTCTTTTAAGCAAAGTTATAGTGTGAAACTGAAGGTGTTGATTTTTCTGAACCTTGGCTTGCTAAGGTATGTAATGATATAGTAATAAAAAATTACCAAATGTAAAAAAAAAAGTAAATTGTCTAAGGTAAAAATGAACAACTTTAAACAGATTTTTGTAGGCAACAGTTTGTTTGTTAAATTTCTTCACTCTAAAGTGTAAGCTCTCCATTTGTTGCTCTTTATACTTCCAGATACTGTCCAGGCAAAAATTACTGGGGGAAAGAAGGCCTGGAAGTGCTGATGTGCTTGTAGTCAGCCCTGATCAATTAAAAGTAGCCTCCTTGCTCTCCTCTGGCTGTCCAGTGCCACACATGAAATCTCTAGAGAAGCTGTGAGTTTCAAAGGGAATTGACATGGCCCTGGTGTTATGTCAGAGGAGTTGAAGATGAAAGCTCTTAGGAAACCCAAGGTGTCTCCAGCTGAGGCTCTGAGCAATAGTCCCACCATCGCCATGAGATACATGTCAAAGTTGTGACTGTATATGTGACCTCATGTGGAACCACACCTCTGACACACTTCCCACAGAAGTAGGTGGTATTTCTGCTGTGTGGAGCAAGATGCTTTGCCATCCACTTTCCCCAGTGCTACTCACTAGTGCCACTTTTTGGTGTAGGTCTCTGCTGTCTATCTCCTCAGGACATAATGGGAGTCTTCAACACACAACAAAAAATGGGGCTGTTAGAAATTTGCTGTTTTGCCATGTTGTAGCTGCAAGCAAAATTCAGGATCTAGTTTGCATCTGGTAGGAAGCAGCTGAATTGTAACTGAAAACTGGTGGGTTTAGTTTTTTAGGTTGAGATTAATTTCTGTGCAGAAGAGTCTTCTCATTAATTAAGTACCTGTATTTGTCACTCTGAAGGGCTAAGTGGGAGATGCCAGTCCATGTAGACCTTGTAGTCATGCTTTACATGAGGCAGAGTTAAGTTCCATGCCTTCTAGTTTTGGGTCTGGTGCTTAGGATAAAGTTGAAGTAAATACATGGATGTTTAATTGCCAAATGAGAGTGATTACAAGTACTCAGTGATTTTTACAGTGTTGACCCTGTATATTGGTTCCCAAAGATCTTCAAACCTTGGCAAAAATCCATCCAGCCAAGTTTCAGTTCAAGTCTGTCAACTACATATAACATTATAGGTTTAAAAGGTGAACACACACACACAAAAGACAGACCCCTCTGCTCCAAGCCCAAGCAATTTCGTGCAACGTGAGAGAGGAAATGCTCTGACATGTGAAACTTCTCTCTTACTCTGAGGTAGGATTAATTGAAAGCTCAGATGTCAGTATGACACAATTACTAAACATATTGCCTGATCATGAACAATACTATCAAGTGACAGACTCATCTGTAGGGAACTCCCTCCCCAAAATCAAAGCCCTCAACTTCATGGGGCTGAATAATTTTTTTTGTTTGTTTCCAGTGTCATGTCAGGAACTTCTTCAAGTGTTGAAAGCAGCTTGACAATGCACCACTTGCAGCCATATGATTTTTTTTTTTTTTTTTCCCCTCATTTTTAAAAAAAAACGGAAGCAGGTTTTGGGTGTGTTTTCCCCTGACTGATTTTGTGAACTGGCAGCCTGCATAGCAGCATGTAGCGGGGTCCTGGGGTGATGCCCTGAGTCAGCCCCGTGGGCTGCGGCAGTTCAGGCCCCAGAGTGTGGGAGCAGACCTAGGGATGGTGGCCAGGTATGGGAAGGGAGTCACTTGGGTGCGTTTTGTTAAGCAAAGCTATTGGGAAGCAGATCCAAGAAGTACTGTTGGGGGAGGTGAAATGATGTTTGCTGGGGTATTGCAGAGGAAAAGGAGGGATAGGAGTGAGTGTTGCAGGATGGGGAGCTCTGCCAGCTCTTGCTGTAGTTGTGTGGCTGCTGCAGGAGGCCCTGTGTTTGCCTGTGTAGTGCCAGGCTGGCATGTGCTCACCCTCAGTGCCTGGCCCAGCCAGCTCTGGTCCTGGCAGGGTGCTCATCCTGGGGCTGTGCCTCCCTATGCTGGTGGGCTCCTTGCTGCAGCTCCTTACTGCTTCGCCTGTCACCTCTCCTACTATCACTTTATTAAAAGGTTTTAAACAAAAATAGTCCTCCTCAATGTAGTCTACTGTTTGCTGTACTATGCTGCTCTCTAGGAGAGCAAAGTGTCCAAATTCCATAGCTCCTGCTAATATCATGTTTGAGATGATGGAGCTGGACTAAAACAGTGATGCATATTAGCGGGCTCATCCTTTATTGACTGCTAGCTTGTGTTTTCCTCTGCACCTGAACTGGGGGAGTTTTCTGTCTGGGTGTGAAGAATTGCACAAAGTCATACATGTAGGCACAGCACAAATAATGGTGCTGTAACCATTTATAAGCAAAAGGTCTGCAGAGGGGTTACTTTCATTATTGCTAGGGAGTGGTGTGTACACAAGCCCGTGCCATGGGTCTAGGGAGCCCTATCCTGGTTGGAGTGATGTACTGAACTTGCGTCTGCGTAACCTACTGTAAATAGTTTGCTTATGGTATAGGCCACTTAAATAACAATATAAAAGTCATGTCACTAAAGGGAGAAAAAAGCTGGATTTTTCTCTTCTCTGTTCCATTTCCTGTCTGTTATCATATTAAAATATGAATGTGGATTGACTGAATCCCGACAATACTCTGGCTACTGCATGCTATTAACGTCCAAATATGCTTTTCTCTTGGGATTCTTCTATGCTTAACTGAAAAGAACAAACAGACAGTGGCATAAACTGGGCCTTCTCTCTCCCTAATTCCCCTTGAACTGTTTCTTTCCATCCATTCTCAGACTACTGCAGTAAGTTCTAGCTAAGTCACCTATCACCATAAGCTGGTGATGGTATAGAGCAGCAGAACAGCATGGCATCTCCAGTAAGGGGCTTAAAATCACATTTTTCCATCATGAAGACTCTAGCAAGAGCTGTGCTGTATTAAAATTGTTAGGGTTACTGTAAAAAAAAAAAAAAAATCTTTAATAATGTGGTACCAGAACAACTGAAAGCCATTAAGTTCTTTATAGCATGGCAGCAAAAGCATCCTGTGCAGTGCCATATTAAGCAGGACTGGTGTCTGAAGCGCTCTCCCATTATGCACCAGTGCAAAGGGAGGGGGATTGTTTGAAAGATGATGGTCCCTATTGGATGGACTGGAGCAGAGATACCTGCAGATAGCACAGGCTGGGTTGAGGTGAAATGATTAAAGGAGAATGCTCGAGTTTTATTTCACTGTGAACTTTTTCTCACCATGAATACTAATTATCCTGATTAATGAGAGAAAAGCTTTCTTTAACAGTATCTCTATCCCACCCTGACAAAGAAAAAGAAACCTGCTGGCAGGATCTTCTTTCTTGTTCTGTCTGTTGAGCAGAATGTTCCAAAGTGCACTGAGTGCTACCTGCACTCATGCCACACGGTCTCCCCACCACCTCTGTCCCCTTTCAGAGAAAGAATTGGGATGGTTCTCCATCTTTGTTTGCAGCAGCAAAGACTCGAGGTGAGAGAGAGAGAACAAATCCTGTAAGGCAATTCTGTCACTCACCTCATCTTCATAATCTTTCCTTAGCTTCCTCTGCCTTCTAACCCTGGTATTGATCGTGTCATAGGCTACAGTAGACCAAGGCAGGGGGCTGAAAACCTTTCCGAACAGCAGTTGCCAGTCTGCCTGTTGCAGCTTGAAGAAGAAAAGCATGCTGTGAAAACAATCAGTGCATTTGCTTTAGATCTAAGTGATTCCAACTAGGTCGATGCTTCATGCTGATGTGCTGAAAACATTTAAAAAAATTCTCAGAGTTTGATTTCAACTGAAACATTTCAGCATGTGTCTGACTCTCTGAAGTTGTTATTTCTCACTAATGTAGCAGACAACTGTTTTTTTTCCACCCTGGCACAAAGCAGTAGGGAAACCGGGCCTTTTGTCTAGATAGGTTTGTTTTGAATGTTTTTATGGGAGGGGGAGGTGTTGGTGTTTTGTTTTGTTTTGTTTTTTTTTTTATAAGCTGAGGCTCTTCTAAATTGACTTTCGAGGAGTAGTGGTTTATTTCATGAAGGGAAAAAGAGGTAATCACAGTTTTACTGAGTGTGAATGAGAGTATAGCTTTACTTAAACTGCTTTTGTTCCCTGTATTTGGATTTTCATTCAAAGGCAGGCTGGATCATTCATAAATACATGAAGAATATTTATTTTCTTTAAAGCACATGATTCTTCTTTGTGATTGTGTTTGCACTCAATAGAATTGGCCTGATTCTCTCTCAGCTTGGGATCACAGAGCAAATGAAGCATTGCAAAAGGAAGCTATCCTCATCCAAATTAGTATTTATTCAGTTTCCAGGAGTGGCAGGAGCCCAGGACAACATTTTTCTATGGCAGGTGGTAGCACACTTGGTTTCCAAACTGCTTGGAAAAGATCACAGAGAAATAGAATTTGCTATAGATTCTCTTACTGTTTGGTTTGGTGTGCACATGCTCCGCAGTTGCTAGAGTCTATAGGAAGCTAAACTGGGCAAAAACCATGGGACTGGTGTCCTAATTTGGAGCTGGCTGTTCAGTGGGAGCTGATGGGTAGGACCTCACCTCTAATTCTGCTCTACTGCACTTTGGTTCATACTCCTCATTTTGTGTGCCCTTTTCAGTAAGAAGTGCTTATCAGTGCTTGTTCCCTTTGGGATACCTTTTTAATTATACAGCATAAAAATAGAGGTAAAATATATGTTGGAATTTCTTTTTTTTGCCAAGGTAGTGGTCATCCATGTGTTGTTGCCATTTTTGCTGCTTGCTTTAAATAACACAAAATTTTTGCGCTGTTCCAACAGGAAATAGCGAACAAATACTTGCCTTGAGGTATTTCATTGAGTTTCAGGATACCAGCAGATAGAGATGTTCCAAAAAAATAGATATTTTGTTGGAAGAAAATAATAATAATAAAAAAAAACTTTAAAAGCTGTATTTATCTGTGGAGAGGAATTTCCCTCCCCCCTGAACTAAGCCTTTGCAAATGCAGTGTATGGTATATGTGGCACTAATGGATTTCATACTTCAGCAATTTTTTCACCAAATATCATGCAGTGAACAATAGTTGTCATTTAAACAGCTGTAGTTTGCAACTGTGTTAAGTCCTAGATATTAAAACCAGATAAGCCAGCATAGGAGTGTGTGTGAGAAACTCTGTAGTCTTAATAGCATTATTTTGTTCATTCACTTTTAAAATTAACTCTATGGGGATGCTGCAAAAGTGCAAGTTATAATTTAAATGTACTATTAGGAGTCGTGTTTATAAAGAATATATATACTTAATTTATATATTCAAGCTGATAGTTTACTTAGATACTTGGTTCCCCTCCCTCCCCGCCCAGAGCAGTGGGTAGAGTCTAAAGGAGAAACTTCAATGTTGTTTAAGAAGCTTATGCCTGGCAGGAATTTAGCTAGATCAAACTCTTCTGCCATGATCTAGTATGTCTGTTGAGAAATGATGAAAACTTTCTCTCCAAAAATAGGCTCTCCTCATGGGAGTTGACCCATTGAATTCAATGGGACTGTATATGTTAAAGCAGGTAAAGGAGGAGGGTCGTTTTAGTAATGAGTCCTCAGTGGTCCAAATGAGTTACCTTCTACTAGTCTGGATGTATATTTTTAATTTTGCAGTGGTTCGCATAGCATTGGAACTGGTTGAGAATTTGTAACAGTATCTGTTTGCAAATATACGGCCTGTTCAAGCAGAGGCCTTTGATGCTGAAGTGCTCAGTTCCTCCTTTGAGTTCAAAGGACATGAATTAGCATGTGCTTATGTTAGTCTTTTTTGGAGGATTACTGAGGAACTAGTTAAGGGTGACTCTGTTTTCTCTGCATATCATTAGAATTACTTTATATATTCTGCTGTGCCTCTGCCTCTTGCAAAGACTTCTTCAAACCACTTCCAGTGTAACCTTTCCACCTTCCATGACTTGTAAACAAAGTAGGTTTGAGAATCGTTACCCCAAAAGGAATTCAAACCAAAATCATGGTGCTTCCCACGTGCATGCTGACCTTCACCCTACTTTTCTTGATGTAGTTTTTTAAGCCTAGGGTTTACACAGCATTAGCCATAATTGGAATCGACACTGGAAAACCACAGAAGGCAATTCGCTTAATCTGAGTTTGTTGTGGAACTGAAAATAGAGTTCTGCCTGAATTCTCTGTAGATTTCCTGGCAGGAAGCATCTTGGCATTTTCAGGTGAAAGTTGTTCAGAAGGACCTTGAAGAAAGGGTCTTGCTTTGATTCATCTCTTACAGAAGTCAATGAAAGAGACTCCATTGATTATAATGAACACTGGGAAGCTGCCCCATTCAGAGCTACATGTAACTTCTGCTTCTGGACAACTGCTTTTCCTCAATAGCAATCCAAGGAGAGACTGATGAAACTAAACAGGGAAGACAGACAGTGAAGAGTAAGAGGGAGCTCATCCCAAAGAGCAACTGAACAAGAAGGGTGTAGAACAATGACGACTGCTGTGCTTTGTTACTGCTCATGTGCTAAACTGATGGGTGCAAATAAGTCAGCTGTATACTGAATTAGAAGAAAGAAATAAAGGAAGAACAGACTTGTTAGATACAGTTGGCTGTAGGGCTTGTCATTCTGTAATATTTTTAACTTTGTCTTCAAATGCTGTTTGTGCTCAGATGCTTTTACTGCTGTAAATAAAGTATATCAATATATCCAGGGGGAGAGAAAAAGCTTGCATAACACTGTCCAACAACTACCTGTACCTCTACCCTGTTGCTTTCTTCAAATTGTCTCCTGTGCGTGATAGTAATACAGTTTAAATTGCCTCAAATCTTTTCTGTATCAAGGTCAGACTACTAATGCGATGTATCCTATAAGTCTTACACAATTTCAACAGGCTTGTCTAGCTAAATTGTCAGTCGGGCCATATACCTGTGGCAGGTTCTCTGCTACGGAAATCCAACAGTGCAGCCCTGAGTGATAGTTGAACCAGATGGATACTAAATATGGCAATGAGAATAGGACCTAATAGTTCAGATTTGGCTCTGCCTTCTTTCAAAGTAACTAGGTCGCTCGCAACTATTGCGAGGGCTAGTACCCCAGAGCCAAGGATGCTCCACCCAAAATGGCAGTCACCGAGCCAACAAAAATCTAGGCTAACAAGTGCATGGGGCTTCTGTGATCTCTAAACAAAAAATTCAAATGAAAAATGCAACAGGGACCAGTGGTCAAGAGACTGTTTCTGTTGGGAATGTGGGGGTAGGACAGCAATGAGGGGAAGGCATTAGCAGAGTTGTCTTATGCTTGCCCCCACTGCAGACACCATTTGATAAAACTCTGACTTAGGCATCTGACAGAAAAATACTCTCTCGGGCACAAATCCACTCTTCCCATGGGCTTCAGGTATATACTGAGACCTTTAACTCAAGTTACTCTAGGCTATCAAGGGAACTAGGTCAAAGAGTTTGTGTGCCCCCAATACACTCAACTCAATGCAGAACTCCCTTAGCAGGATTAGGAGCTACACTCTACTTCCCGCTTCCCTACAACCCCCAAACTTGTCTCTGCTTTTCTTTTTCCACCCAGCCTGCCGAGCTCAGGGTTTCTTTTTCCAGAGCAAAAGCATACGTTTCTGAAAAAGTTGATATAAAGGGGGAAAATAATTTTGTTTATCCTTTAATCCTTTATTCTCTTTGCTTTTAAAAGTTTATTTACTTCCTACAGTTGGCCATCTTGAGCTTCTGCTTCTCTGCTGTGTCAAGACTTGCTTAAGCTTGAAGGTTTTTTAGGCTTGACCAAGCATTGACAGCACTATCACAGGAGCTAATGCTACAGTCTGCCAGTTTGATGGATTAAGTAAACTTATTGAAATCTTTTTTCTTTAATACTAAAAGATGCCAAGGGCTGTTTTCTATTCTTGTGCTTTGTGTGAAACACCCACTGACATTAATGGGAGTCCCATGTGTAGAATTAGAGTAGAACGCAGCCCTTAATATTTAAAAGACTTGTCAGCCTTGTGCATGAAGTAATCTGGAGGCGTGTTGTGATGCTGCTTTGCTCTGCAGAGGCCGTTCTGCTTACACATCCCCTGCCTTTTAAAGACACTTCTTGCATGAACTGCATGGCTGCTAGCAACAGCATTACTTAACTTTTTCTGCTTCTAAAAGTATTTGAAAACATACCATTCCCTTTTTGTGCCATCTACCTGTTTTGCTTGTTCAATAAAGTATATTTGAGCTGTTTTGATCTGGTTTATAAACAGTCTTGTTTTCCAATTTGTTCATGCTGCTACTCTATGGAGGACGAGGAGGAAACAGAGAGCTTAACAGAGAAGCCATTTCCAATGGCCTTCACATTCTTTTTGGTGTTTGAACAAAATGCCTTATCTTTCACACTCCACCTACTTTGATCCTCTGCTTGTTCTCAAGTTGTACCTTGCTCTAACGCAGTGGTGGTATGCTAGGTAGCTAAGGAAAGTTAAATTATTTATGTTACCCCAAAAAAAAAGAGTTCATCACCAGTCCAATTCTTATTTCAAATGCACACCCTGCTTATTTTGTTAGAACTAGGGCTGCAGCTCAGTAGGGCTACCAAATTGTCATGGATGACCTCAGTAGGGCAGAACTTTCTGCTTAGGGACCCAGCTGCAAAGCTGCTTTCTTTATCTTCCCAGAAAGAAAACGTTCTCTGCCCAACCTCCTATTCTTCCTCAGTCATGGCTCTTGAAATTCTTCATCTTTACCTGGGAATGACAGCTTGTGCCCACAAAGGAGGTCTTAGGTGGCTTTTCAGCAGGGAGGGTGAGCCGGTGGCATAATTGCAAACGCTTCTTGAACTTTTTGATTATAATGCTAGAGGGTTAGGGAAGAAATTTATGGAGATGGGGAAAGAAGGGCCTAGGCAACTCCTGTATTTTGAAGATAATTTTGATATTCGACTGAACAAGACAAAATGGTTACTTCCAGTCTGAAATGCTTATGAATATAGCATTCATTTACCATCATCTAAACCTTTCACAAATGTGGTCAGTAAGTTTGCTTGTCGTGAAGTTCTTACAGTATTTTTATTAAAATAAGAATGTTACTTCTTGTGAAAATCCTAAGAATGCTGCCTGAATCTGTGTACAGGGTGCAGTAAAACTCCTTCTACTGATGTCAGTAACCTAGAACAGATCCTGTATATTCATCTGCATTAATTAGTCCTCAACAGATCTAAGCATGTTCATGTGGAAGTCTACTGAAGCTAATATGAGTAGTATATATGCTTTACAGTGCTGTGTCCTGCTCTGCAATCTGCAGTTCCCAGGGATTTTTAAAGATGTTTTTCCAGAGGACTTGCCTGCTATGCTTTTTCTTAAATTTTTAAATTTCTGGTGTTTTTCAACCAGATCACCTGTGTAAGCAACTGAGGGGTCAAGTGTGGCCTGGGTATATGGTTATGAAAACATATATGGGCTTCGGTAATTAGTAGATTTTCTTGGCATGTTTACTGAGTTAGCATGTTAATGGTTAGTTAGCCAAACCTGAGGGTGACTACAGAAGGTAGATGATATAAACAAGCGATAGTAGTAGTTAACAGTGCGGAATTGCCAGAAACATGGAAACTTTTCAGTCTCCTTACCAGACTCTAGACCTTAAAGTTGTTCTTTAAGAATTTACAAAAATTACTGCAGTGTTTCAGGGTGACGGTAGCACTGCACTGAACAAGCGTTTGAACTTAACTGCTTTGGTAATTATTTTTATTTGTTTATTAGGAATGAAAGAGTGGATGGCTTACCAGGCCATTTGAAGTAGACTTTGTCCTGCAGATTCCAAGGTGTCCATTTGCAAAATGTATAATGGAAGAATGTGGAAATGGTGTTCCTCCATTCCTTACTCTGCTTCATTGTGCTGACAGCTGAAATTAGTTTATTTCAAGGCAGGATGTCATTCCAGGTTTTCTGTTTTCCTCTGCTGTTCCTCCTGTGCACTTCCAAACTCAGCCTCTCTATGAGGGGCTTGTTATCCCCGTCTGTCACCCTTTTTTGGTGACAGCATTTTTAGTTCCCTCTTCTGTTAGATAAGACATAGGAAAACCTGAAGCCCAAGAAAAGAAGGTAAATTTTCTTTATTAGTCTTTGTGTAGTTGAAGTTGATTCTTTTTGCTGTTCCTTCCTTCCCTTGCTTCTGTCCAATGGGGAAGAAAAATGCTAAAAATTCAAAAAATCAAACAGGTTGAGGTTGGAAGGAGCCTCTGGAGGTTATCTAATCCACACCTCCTGTTCAAGCATAGCCACCTAGAGCTGGTTGCCCAGGACTATGTCCAGGTGGCTTTTGAATATCTCCAAGGAAGGAGACTCCAGAACTTCTTTGGGGAACAAGTGCCAGCACTTGGTCACCCTCACAGTGAAAAATTATTTCTTGATGTTCAGAGAGGACCTCCTCTGTTTCAGTGTGTGCCCCTTGCCCTGTCTCTGAACACCACTGAAAAGAGCCTGGCTCTGTCTCCTTTGCACTCTCCCTTCAGGTATTTATATACACTGATGAGATTCCCCTGAGTTTTCTGTTCTCCAGGCTGCACAGTCTGAGCTCTCTCAACCCTTCCTCATACGTGAGGTTTTCCAGTCCCTTATCCATCTTAGTGATCCTTTGTTGGACTCTTTCCAATATGCCCATCTCTTTCATATACTGGGGAGCCCAGTACTCCAGTTGTGGCCTCACCGGTGCAGAGTAGAGGGGAACGATCACTTCCTTCAACCTGCTGGCAATACTTTGTCTAATGCAGCCCAGAATACCATTCACCTTTGCTGCAAGGGCACATTGCTGGTTCATGTCATGCACAGGGTTGTAACTCTCAATGTGCAGGACTTTGCACTTCTCCTTGTTGAACTTCATGAGGTCCCTGTCAGCCCATTTCTCCAGACTGTCAGGGTCCCTCTGGATAATTGTTCTTCTACAGGGCAGATAAATCAGGTTAGAATAGCTTCATTTTCAAAACCCCAAACCTCCTTTCTATTACGTTTTTTAAATTTCTCAGAAAAAGCTTTACTCTGTGATGAGCTACAGTGTACAAATTTTGAAGTTGTGTTTCTCTGAGAAATCAGGTGAAATTTTATGGCATTAAGAGGGCAACTAAGCTTCAGCCTTTACTACAGAGTTGCTCTATAATTTAATTTGAAAATTCACATTGTCTAGTTGTATTAGCATGAGTGTAACATGTTTTTGAATACAAATGCAATTTTTAGCTTGTGATATAGAAGAGCTCCTTTCTAGGAGTTTACTTTACAATTATATCCTGGAATTTTGTACATGTGTGTATGTGCTATCCTATATAGCATTCACTAAAGGGTTCAGAGAATATAATTCAGTTAGGGAATCTCCTTAACGTAATTTGCCTGGGGCAATGAGTCAAAAATACTGCTTCAAAATGTAGTTGGAAGAAACTCTTCAGTATTCTGAAAAACACATCTTAAGGTGACTAGTGTAAGGTTAATTTTGTTGTGTTGCACCACTGGTGTAATTTGTTGTGGGCATTTGATGACATAAGCAGAGCCTGGCTCTCAGATGTGATGTTTCCATGGGACTCCCATCTGGATTTCCTGGATGGAGTCTCCCCTCTCTGAAGCAATGGGAATTTTGTATTTTGGTGGGTGCAGGATTTGGTCCTTTGTGCAAGTTACAAACATTGGTCTTTGATGATGCATGTGTCCTTTGGTTTTTAGGCATTTTAGCCAGTATCTCTAAACAGAGATCCATACTATTTAGTATCTGATTTTTGTAGTGCAGATGAGGTGTAGATAGGTAGTCTCAAAGGGATGATTAGAGACAACCGTGATTTGTCTTGGCTGTAATCATGCAAATGCTTCCTGCTAGGCAGCATCCTACGATTGGGATTGGCCTCTACTGCGTATTATTCCAGGAGCAGACACAGGGATTCTGAATGCACTTCCATTATATAGTTTGTGAAAGGGCACAGTATCAAAAGCAAAAATGGGTAAATAAAAAAAGTTGTGTTAAAACAGGACTGAACAGTTACAGTACTGTTAATTCAAAATTTATATAATGTCTGAATATGAGAAAACTAAAGGAGATGAAAAACAAATAAAAATAACTAAAAAAAAAATTGTTCATCCCTTTTCTGACCCAAATAGTTCTTGCCCAGTAGCAACAGGCCCATCTTGGGTAGGCAGACAGGAAGCTGTAAGTGTTGTTCCCTCTGTGAGGAGACTATTACCAAATTTCAAATATAGGAAAAGTATTTAATCTTACATTCACTGTTCTCCTAATCTGTGATATTAGAAAAAAATGAAAGAATAAAAAGTTGTGGGGTTTTTTTCTAAGCAAACGATATTACCTGCATTCCAGGAAAATTGTGTCACTGAACACAATGAAAACCCACAATCTTTCTGTGAACAACAGAGGACACCAAGCACCTAGAGGTGCTGGCTGTGAAGGTTAGAGAACGGACGGAATAAATGCTTACAGACTAAACCAGGTGATTCATGCTACTCTGGGTCAGTCAGCCACAGCTGGAACACTGGACATGGGTCTGAGCTATGACTTCAGGAGGGGTCTGTCCTCATAAGTGTTGCGCGAGACACGTACTGATATGAGAGAGAAGGGGATTTATTTAGTATGACATGGAGCCTGAAATACAACTGCTATACCCTGCTGGTGTGGTGGGTCATGAACTCCTACCTTAGCAAGGCATGTTTTTTAACAGATGAGGCACTGGTGTGCTTCTTTGCAAGTAGTATTAGGCCCTTTCGGGTTTTTGTTTCTGTTTGGTGATGCTGCAGTGACGTAGAATGTGTCCATTGTTTGGTTTCAATTAGGATATCCTTTTCCAAAACCTATGGTAAAAGAAGACAATTTCATATTTCTCTGAGATATGCAAAAATTGTTTGGGGTATCTGTGATGGATGTGAGCATGTGTATTATTGTGTGTATATATATTACTGCATCTGTATGGGCCAGAGCTCCCCTTTGATGGGTCCTGGCCATGGGCTACCACTGACTAGCTATGTGTTTCTGACTTTCGAGTGTGTTTCCATGTGTTCAGGATAAGAGGGAAGGACTAGTCTGGCATTCATTTCCTGTGTGGTTTCCAGCTAGTTACCTAGATCAAAATTTCACACTAGAGTAGATTAAGCATTCAGCTTTAAAGCATTGGCCCTGCCTCCTTGTGGTACTCCAGTGTGTGCACGCACATGTATATGTGCACGTGTGGGCCTTATTTCTGTTCCCTGCCATACCTTGAGGAGGTGGTGTGAAGCTTCATTATCTGAAAAATATGAAGTGCTTTGAGAAGCTCCACTGAAAGGGTTCAAAATACACAGGTCTGAGGAGAAGCTGCAGTGCGCTCTTGAGTATCCCTTACCATGGTGTCCTTGGGTAGAAATGAGATTTGTCAGTCCAGGAGAACTTAATTTTATCCTTTCGTCCCTCGTGACAATGATATGAATTGACTTTATCAGGAATTGATATACCACATTTGTTACTCTCCTTTATATATTTTTGTCTACTGAAAGTCCACTTACTGTAGTCTCATTTGTTCTGGTGGACACAGAGATAATAGGGGAAAAAAGAGATGATTTTAACTACATGCTCCCTCAAGCATGAAACAGTGCAGTGGCCTAGCCTGTTCAGGTACATTCTGATACCCTCTGCTCAACTAGAACCTAGGGCAGCACCTGTTATGGAGCACTCTTGTTAGTATTGCCCTGTTTATAAAAACAAAACAAACAAAACCCCTTATGCAAACCCACAAAAGACAAGGTAAAAGGATTAAGGAAATTGTGCAAGCAGGTTCATTGAACTGTGGAAGTATATAAGGCATTGGATCTTCTGAGCATAAATAATGATGGCTTCTGCCATCATTCCACCATCTGGAAAAGGCCAGAGAAACTTGTGCAGGCACACAGTTTGGTTTTCGGGATGTCACTAGCTCCATTAGAGTTCTGCATCTTAAAATATTCAGAACTGCACCGTAGGGTTCAAACCCCATCCCTTTTGGGAGGACTCAGACAAACATGAAGTAGTTTCAGAGTACTGAACTCAAAATATTTGCTGCCTGTGCCTTCTTGTCATATTTGCGTTCTCATGTTATTCTGTGCTTCCTTAGACTTGATTTTCTGTGTTTGTTTCAAACCCTACTTGCAGGAGAGAGCCTGGTCTCCAGACTGTAGATTTCTCTGGGCAGCAGAGGCTGCCTCCTCTCCTCTCTGGTTTCTCAGCGTTAGGGAGAGGGACAAAGCTCTTTTTTCCTTTCCTCAGCATGCATCCCCTCAAAGATTACCACCCAGAATACTTCTGTGCTGGGAGCGCCAGGAATAGAAATGCAACCCAGCATGTTAAGTTTCATACCAGCACTGGCATTTAGAATTGGAATGGACGTTTAAGTGCCCACACTGTGCATATTACCACCGCTGCAGAAACAACACTACAGACATTTCTGGCAGGATCCTCTTACTCTCTGCAGCAGGAGAAAGAGATTGTGTAAAAAGGACAAATGAATTCCTCTGCTTGCGTGCGTAGCCCACTTCTGACTTGGCAATACCTTTGGACTGCTTGCTGTAGGCCATATTATCATGCTGTCTTCAGGCAGATGCTGCTTTTGCTTGTATGTAAAAATTGCATGTTTACATACAATGTGGCTATCTGATTTGAAAGTGTAAATGCCAGATGGCGTGTGCTACTTCGGTAACTGGCTGAACACCTTTCAGGTCTGTGAAGCACTTAGTGGAGTTACAGTTGCTATATATGCTATAATTAACTCTCAGTGCCTGCAAATGTAGCTATATATGTGCATGTACAAAAAAATCATATAAGTACACACAGTGTAGTAAATACTTGGTTGTGTGTATATATAGAGAGAGAGTACAGAATATTTGTGTAGGTACCGAGAGAGTGATATAGTAACAAACATATATGTGTGCATGGGTGTAATGACATTTCCTCATATCACATCTATCAGGTTACAAGCAGCTAATAATTTTCTTTTTCTACTCACAGCCAAGCATTATAATGGCATATACTCATAAATCAACATCAACATGGAACATTGCTTAGCAAATATAAATGTATGTGCATTGCAGAATGATCTGAGATTACAAAAATATATCAGAAGTCAAAAGTAGCTGGTGGAGAAATGCTATGTCTTTAGTTTATTGAGATTGTTTGGAGGATCCTAATGTACTGTCACTGAAAGAATAATTTTTCCTTTACAATCTACTTAGCAAAGATTTATCGATCCTTTTCCCCTTCATAGAGAATTACTGATCCATTTTAGAAAATCAGATTTTCACACCTTTCATGAGAATGTGCACAGCGCAGTTCCCTAGGGATTGCCAAGGAAGTTGACTTTGACATGAAATCCCTAGGTACCGGCGCACAACAGCCTATAGTCTCATCACTGATTTGTTGCACAGGGTGGTAAAATACTTTTATACATTTATAGAGAAATGATTGCACTGCAAGGACTTATTTTTCCATGCTAGTGGATGTATTCAGGGTCCTGTTATTTGTGTAAACAGCATTTTTCAGGGGGGCTTTTTCTTCTCAGCTGTGATGTTATGAACAGTAAGGTAAGATAAAAGTTGTTGAAATTCATGTTGCAAAGCAGTAGGGTACTGTAGAATTTTTCAGTGTGTGTAAATAACTTTCTTCAAGATGTGTCTACTCTCTGTCCTCATTATTGTAGTATCCTAGGTAGCTAAGCATTAGGCATGTTATATTGAAGTATGCATCATAATGAAGGTGATTTATTATAATTAAAACGGCATGGAGAGCAGCTTTTATTAGACATATTGTTTCACAGGAGAGCTTAATAAAGAGCATTATTATTAGTTATAGATCTGCGTGAAGGATGTTGTTTACTGAGAGTTATGTGAGTATTAGTCAAAGTCTGAAGTTGCTCATTTGAGCTGTCCACTGTAGGGGAAAAAAAAGCCTTCGGTACAGCAAAGAGAAGAATTTTAAGATTGGAGGGGGGAGAGAGAGAGAGAGACAGAGACAGAGAAAAGGAAATGCCGAGTGCATGAAGTGTTCTCTGCAGGAGCAGTTCTAGAATACTTTATTACATATCTACGGAGACAATGGCATGGACTGTAAGTAGCTCCTGTCTCTCAATATAATAATGCACATAAAGTCGGGGTCAGATTGGGTTCGCTCTGGGCTTTGATGCTGCAGAAGGTCACCAGGGGAATCGATGGACAAAAATGAGACCTGAGTTTCATGCAATCAATGAGATTTTTCTATTTAAAGTGGACACTGCTGGGTGCGAGTCTCGGAGCTTCAAATGTGGTTTTGCTCAGCTTTAGCAGATTGAGAGAAAGATGCACTGTAAATGTATTGTTTGTTTTAATAACTCTGCTGGCACAAGGAGTGTATATCTAAACAGGTTAGTCTGGCAAACTCTATTATGAAGTTGCATGAACTACAAATAAATGGACAAATTAGCAGCTACTTTGAATGTTAATTACACTGAGTTTTTATTCTGTTTCTGTAGAGTTGTAATTGCCTGGCATTTAGATAACCCTTAAAATAAGGTTAGAGAATTACTGAATCATTTGGTTAAAAATCACGTGGGATTTAGCTGTTCTATAAAATATGCTTTCTACTATTAATTTCTTAGTCCTCTGTACTCATTATAGCCAATTCCTTAATTTCTTTGGAAATGATTCACATTTCCACAGATTAAAACAAATTCGTACATGCTTTTGGTTAAGAAACTTCATTCTTTTGAGCAGCAAGTGGATACTTGGAACAGAATTGCTTTGATAATTTTTGCCTTAAAGTTTTCAGGCAGCTGAAAGATCATCTGTTGTTTTGCCTTTATTGTGTACAGTTATCTCTCTAGAATGAGGGAAGCAATCAGGAAGAATGTGATCAGTGATTCTGACATAGCTGTAACACTGGCAACAGCAAATAATTAACTGATATGGAGGAGATTTATGTCTGTTTTGAAATGGTTAAGAAATTAAAGCATGTTATAGGCCAATTCCTAATCACGGATATATATGATTTTAACTGCTTTGCAGTCAATGGACTTGTTCCAAATTTACACTGCCCTAACAGGCATAGGTCCTGACACTGTTTTCAATTTCAAAGCAAGTCAGCTATTGGACTGTACTTTGTGAATGAGAAAGCCACTTAAATCTGGGATTTAAATGATCTGATTGGTTGTTTTTAAGAAGTAAAAGGAAAACAGCTAACACTCACCCCCGCAACATTCCTCTTTCAGTGGATTGCATCCTACATTTTCTGAGCTTCCATTTCACAAATTTAAGTGTTCAGGCTGAAGGACTGTTTATCCTACATCACTGCATAAGTAAATGTCCACCAGAGGCTATGAGAGAGGAAAAGGGGAAGCAACAAACCCATCCCCCTGTGTTTTTCAATCTGTTATTAAAAATGGCCTTTTTGATGACAGTAAATACAATCAAATTATTCCCTCAACGCAGGTACAAACCAAACCCAAAACAAAGAAACAAGCTGAGGCCTTGACAGTCATTTTAATTTAAACATCTTAAAAATAGAGTAATTGAAGACTTGTGAGAAGAGCATTAGAAATCATAGATTTTCTACAGCTCGAGTCTAAATTTGTTTCCCAGAATCTGAAAAATGCCCCAAAGAAGAGTAGGTGTACAGAAGAGAACTTAAGCTTCTGCCTCAATCTAATTTCTGTTAGCAGGGTCATTTACAATTCAAGCAGAATTTATGCTCACCTGAAATGATTTATTTGTGTTTTCATGTATGCCCTGAGTAAGAACACTTCAGTTTATATTATTCTCATTAAAAAGAAAAAAGAAAAACATCCTCCACCTCAACATCCTCTCTTAATGGTCCTTAGTGTTGGATTCTTAGGATGTGTTAAACATTTTCCAGCTAAGCCTTTTTGATAAAGCATGGAAGGAAATGTATTAGTTGAATTTTGTATATGAAGATATTGGCAATAAAAGCCCATTGCAGTAACCCATTCCATTGTAAAACAGGTCTACAGCAGATAATGGAAAGAGTAAGTAATTGCAGGTAGATTATATAAAACTCAAACAATAGCACAATGATCAACCAGATTCTCTGTGAAACCTAAACTAAATTGATACAGAAAAGGAGGGGAGAAGAAAATACCGCAACATCTGTAACGCTTTTCTCTGGACACACCTTCGTTATCAGTATTTCTCTTTCGTTCTCTTTGGCTGCAAACATAGGAAGGTGATAAACCATGGCACATACAAATTCAATTGTTGTCAATTTATAGCACAACTAACTTTTTTTTAGCCAATATTGAGGTGTCTGTCTTTTGGGGGCAGCTGGCTTGGCACAATTCTCACTGAAGAGTCACTGAGAGTTAAATTAAGTGTTTTGCTGGAGACACAATGACTGCTGCCCTTTAAGGTACTTTCTTTGAGTTAAGCATATGCAGCCTCTTTTGGCCTCCCCAGAGAGATCTGCAGGTTGTTACAGCCAACCCCAATAGGGTCAAGTTCCCACGTTTCCGATCATGAAAAAGTTTTTGAGATTTATGGTGAAATACCTGCTTGCGGAATCCAGAGCAGAGGCACCTGGGTTTTTGTGCAAGGATTGCTGCAGAATTAGGTGCCGAATTAGTGCACACTGCCCTGAGCAGACCTCACACGTGAGGCTAATAAAAAGGTGTTTTTCTGATTCTCTTGTTTAAAGGTACTGTATATTTCATTGCACTTTATCTTTCTGAGTGTTTTAGGAAAGGGTGGAAGATGAACTGCATATACAACAGCAGGAGCGTATGGGCCACAGGGAAAAGACGTACAAATGATCCAAAACTGAGGAAACAGATGAGTTCAAATGAAAAATTCTGCACACTGGGAAAATGTTGAATGTCATTTACAAGGACTTCACAATATTCACTCTTAATATACTGTCATTTTATACTAATTAATGAACAATCCTGAAAAGCAATGTTTTATGCTTTCCTCTCCTACCCATTTTAAAATACTGGGAAAACAGACATGTAAATTAAAGCTTCCCATGGAGAATTTTAACTTCTCCAACCAGCTCTTATTCAACATATCATCCTAGGTCTCGCTGATCTTAGCAGCATTACAGGGATCATATTTTCACACAGATGAACCATTCATGGCAATTTCTCCAATAGATTTGACACAAACATTCTTTTCTTTGATATCGGAGATATAAGCTTTCTATTTTTGACCTATTTTTTCCCCCAACCGACGTATTTATTGAGGCTATTGCAAGGAAAATCCCACTTTCCATTAATATTTGACTTCTCTGTTTCTTCCTCTTGCAGAATTTCAGGCGAATAGAGCAGTAAGAGGGTCTTGGTCAATGCCAGCTTATTTATGTGCATGCATTAATAAAAACAAACCTCTAACTTTTATTTAGAATTAATATTTAAATAAACACATACACACATGCAGTGGTTAATACATATATATGTATCATTTTGAGTAGACACCTTCATGATTCTACTGTTGTAGATCAACAGGTAGCTTTTATTGATCTGTTATAACAGCAGTTCTAGTTCCAGAGAAGATTTTGATTGATTGTCCTCATCCAGAGTGAGTTCTTTCTCCATCTCTCCAGAGTCTTCAGTGGCATTGGCTGCGGATAGCGTGGAGACAAAAGATTTCTTTCCAAGGAAAGGATGAACTGTATATGTGTATAATAGTGTTTGAATTCCAAGTAATTATTTCAATGCCCTTTGCTCTATATATCCAAGCAATTTCATACACTTATGCGAAGAGTCTATAAACTATTGGTGGGAGTATAGATATCTTATGTCAAGCCTCCATTCTGCAGGATAAGATGATTACAACTTAATGTACTGCGTGGAGCAGGAATGTCTTTTGTGACTCGTGCTGTTTGTTTCGTCAGACAAATCTTCATCTCCTTTTACCTTTCAAATTAAACCCAAAATTGGTGTTTCAGTTTTAAGTATTCCAAGTATGTGAAATTCTATATTAAGAAGGGTGGAAAATACTGAAATAACTTTGCATTTTTTGATCTTTAATATTGAACTGTAAGATACCTTACTGCATATTTCAACATGAAACATTTATTGCAATGACAGTTTATTCTCAGTCTAGGTCAAGAATGATCTTGTATTCATTTAGATAAATAAGCTACTTAGCCACCCCTCACTTACTGGTTCCAGGTGCAACCACAGAATGTATTTTACAGGTCAGGTTTTGGATCACAGTCATCAACTGATAAGCAGCTCACTTTGCTTATCCTGCCTTATTCCTACCTCTTCCTGTGCTCTAAATGATCTCTCACATTTTATCTCTGAGTTCCTCTTACTTGTTGAATGAAGTAAAAAAAAAGGAAGCCTGTCCTCCACCTTTTGCCTTCCCTTTGTAAACTGAAATGTTCACCGCAGAAGCCTGTAAAGGAAATGTATGGATGCCAGTACTACTTCCAAGGGAGTTCTCCATCAACTACTTCTCTTGGTTAGACTCAGTAAGACCTCCATGTCTCTTCAGGTTACTGTCCAAAAATAAATCTCAGGCTGTCTTGAAAATTTTTATAAAAGCTGCTCCCTTCCCACCACTGCTTATTCCCATGCGATTGGTTGGGGTTTTTTAGACCAACAGTACTTTCCCCCCACAAAACTTTCTGTGCATGCATTTAACTGTCCTGAAAAATGAGACTGCTGGTACAGAATTAATCACCTCTTCTGACACGGTAAACTAGAAAAACCTGCTTGAAGTACATTCTGCAACAGATCCATACTTGGCAGTGGCCAAACAGTAGATAAACCTCATGCCCTTGCAGAACTAAACTGCCCCATCAGTTGTATGGCTCACTGAAAACTGGAGTCTGCCATATGGGCTGATCAGACGGCTTGGCTTTGTGCCAATTAAAGAAGACTTTGCTTGCTCTTGAGCTGCAGTTTACCTCTGGATGGCAGTACGGTCACTGTGAATGGGCCAGAGCTCCTCCAGCTTTCTCTTAAGTACGTATCTGGTAAATTTGTCTCGTCTTCACTCGCACCCCTGGTATGGTTTGCCTTTACCTTGAGCTTTCAAAATTTGACCGAAGAAGTGAAATCTCAAGGTGGGAGTCTCCATGCACAGATGAAAACTTACAGAAAACTTCCTTTTCAGCTGCATTGTTTTCAAGGTTTTCTGTCCTTTCCTCCGAGTCATCAGTTACAGCTGTTCAGCATCTTGAGGGGCTTCTTTTTTTTTTTTTTTAAATGGGTGTTATTTCATTACCTGATCTGAATGCTCTCCAAGAGTTGTTGAGAAGGTGGGAACTTCTCTCACACTGACTAGCTGTACTCAGTTATAATGTGATTTGCTCACAGCTTAATTCTTTCAGTAGACTTAAGCTCAAACATTTTAAATGTTTTCACATTATATAAAGATATTCAGGTTGGTAATAAGTTCTTTTGAGCTTTAAGGAAACCAGAGGCACATTAGTCATAAGTGAAAAATTTCAGAGCATATGATTTCCCCCCCTGCCCCCATGAGTTGAAAACAGGAATTGTCTGACAAATTTTTCCGAAGTTTAGTGTAAACCTTTCCTCTTTGGTCTTCAGAATGTATCTGTCTTTTTTTTTTTTTTCTCTTGCAAATAAATGTTGCAAGCCAAAGCAATGGGATTTGAAGCAGTACAGGGAGCCAAAAATAGGAGATTGCCATGAAATTATGTAATTGGGCTCATAGTTAAAGGGAGATTGTTTTCTAAATAATATCTGTGCACATAGTTGTTTGTTAAAAGTATCATATCAGTGTAAACAAGTATGTGAAGCAGGCATACTAAGCAAAGTCAGATTTTACTACTGTTGTAACTGTGACACCAACTGGGAGACTAAAAGGGACTCTGCTGTGCGTTGTCATCAGCAATGTCACTAACTGTGCTCTACTTTCTAGACTGCCTGTGCCATTTCATTGCCTTAAATGAAGTGGTAAATTACACTTGCAGAACCCTAGTGAAGGCAATAGGATTAGAATAGGTGTTACCAAGGTCATAACTTATTAATGATGTTAATATGGTATATGAGGCAGGAGGGAACCTATTTTGATAGTGAGATCCTATGCTGAGTCTGTAGAGACAGCATTTAGAGGGAGACAGCATTTAGAGGGAAACAGAAAACTTACGAAAGATTTTTGGAGAGAAAATAAACACCAACCTATATGTTCTCTCATTTATACTTTCATTGTCAGTGCAGTGTTTTAAAATTTCTCACTGGATAATAGTGCCAAAAGAATTTATTTGACTGGCAGCAAGTTTGAGGTGAAAGACCTTTGGTGATCCAGCTTAGAAGACACCATAACCATGCATGATTGTGCACTCCTGTGTTATGCATTTCTGTGTCCAGTAGAACTTCAAATATCACAAACAGAAGAGCATTTTCTTCTTGTCTTTTCGGGTCAAGGTTGTAGACTAAGCACTTGCTTTTCTGTTTTCTCACCCCGCACCCCCGCCCCGCTCATAATGCCCATTATATGCGTTTTGATGTCATTTTCATCCTTTTCCTCCTACTTAGCTCTGTGGTTACCTTTGAGCAATTTGCCCCTGCTGCTGCGCTCCAGCCTCACAAAATTTGATCATGTAAGTGGTCCCATTGATTCCAGTATGTATACTTAGTGCAGGGTTACATGCTTGAAGGACCAGTTTATGCCCTTCAGATAGAGATAAATTACTATCATATCTTAAAGCCATCATTTCACCATGGCATAAACATGGCTTTTTTTTCACCACAGCAGTTCAGTTCCTCTGTCACAATAAATTTAACATACCTGGTTTGGCTTCTTGTAGTGCTTTTTAGTATGTTATCATCTTTTCGTTAAAGACCCGTAAAGCTGTATACAGACACTAGGTCATATAGGAGAAAGCAATCCTATAGATGGAGTGGCTGCACAGGGGGGTAACATGATGAGACCCCTAAAAACTGGTGTTTGAAGCCCAGTAGAAGTGTTCATTTGTGTTGTCATGTCTCTGTGTCATGCATCTTCTTTATTAGTGGTCTTCTAAATCACTTTGGTATCATAAGAACTGTGTATCCAGGTAGTTTTGAAAGCATTACCTTACCTGTGTTAGTTGTTGTGAGGGAGAGACATAGAAATTAAAAAATTTTAATTTAACAATTTTTTGCCAATAGTGCACATTCATTCACTATTTCTTCTTTCCTGTTGTCTGTAAAAACAGAGTAAAAAATTGTGGAAGTCTGCAGCTAGAAGTTGTCTTCAGAAAACAAGCCCAGTAATATGATCAACTGTACTGTAAGATCATCTGTCCTTCTCCTTCTATTACTACTTACTCTCAGCTGCTGCGCTGGAATCAGGCTGGGGAGTCATGTAGAGTTGAGAACAGTTCTCTGAGTAAAGAATTGTGCATGTGGCCATGTGAGAGTTCTAAGATCATAAAGGCTTTAAACTACTAGATAAGGCAGATTTTGATGTGATAAAGTCCAGGGAATTGCTACTTAATCATGCAATTCATGTTAATGCCCCCTGATCCCTGGTGAGATGCACGTAAGTGGGTTATAGCATAGCCCCTCAGTAACTTTCTTTAACTGATACATGGATCAGAAACAGAATTCAATGTTGCTTTGCATTTAATATATGATCCTAGAAAACTGAAAAGCAGTCCAGCTTTTTTTTTATCATTGTGGATTTAGATTTTCTCATTATTTTGTTAACTTCTGTTCCATACAACACTTGGCCTTAGAATATAATGAAAGTGATATTCTGTGCTTAATCCTCATAGTCCTCTAAAATTGGCATTACTTTTTTCTTTTCTTTTTTTTTTTTTTTTTTAAAAAACTTGAAGTGTATTCCCTTCTGAGTTCAAAGCTTGTGAATTTCTGTGCTTCCCACATGAAGAGGTAGTTTTGAGCCCAACAGAAATTTGGTTGCGTATGTTAGGATTGGAAGGTGAAAGACGAGCAGAAGAAGGAAGTTTGGGAACTGCTGGTAGAATGGTACAAATAGTGTTACTTATGTACAGTTTACAGTTTCTCTTTTCTGCTACAGTTTTGCATACTTTATAGGGAAGATCTGTGTGCATATCCTGGTGCTACGCAAGTGATCCCATGTCCTAGCTAAGTATCTAGTCTAAGAATATTTAATGCTTTTGCTATTTTGACTGCACAGGTGAATCACTTGTGCGAGTGATTTGATTCTGTGTAGGAGCTGTTGGTCATCTTTTACTAATAGTTCTGTATACAGGCATGTGGGGTGTATTACTTTATATTCCCTTGGAAACAAGCAAACACTTTGTGATAGTCACTTAAGTGGCGTTATTGTGCTCCCTATGAATATGCCCTACTTGTGAGTGCAAAAATGGTAGCACGTTCTTATGGAAAAAGAGCCTTTTCCAAAGCCATTGTGGCTCCTGTTGCAGTAATGGGATATCAAACAGGCAAAATTGTATGTGTTGTCAATGGCTACAATATAATTTCATTGACTTACAATGTTTAAAGTGAAGGCATGATGGTAAGTTTATAGAAGGTGTCACATTGAAGTAATTGCTCACCAACTTGACTTTATGGACAAAGAGAACATTTTAATATCCACACGAAGTCTGGGGACTCTAGCCTGCATGGTAACACAGAGATCAAAGGATGCGATTAAGCATTCATATACTGTAGTGCTGAGAAATGCTTAAATAACCCAAGAAATAAATGGATGAAGTAAATGTGAGTAAGAGTAAATGAGACAGTTGATTTAAATCTATGAATAGTAGTTTGGTCTAAAATGCAAACAAGCGAAAAAGGTGATGGTTTAAGTCACTGGTTTTACTCACCCCAAATGTAGCCAGTTTTACTTATTTGGTATTTATCTAAGTCTCTTTGCTTAAGCTTTCATTACATCAAGATTTCTGTTCAGCACTCTACAGGCTAGTGTGTTAGATTGGAGTCAGGTGTTAGAAAGGAGCCCATGTTTGGCTCCAGAGGAAGCACGCAAGCTGGCACCATCAGGCCTGCGAGCTGAGCAGAGCTGCCTGGCTGGGCGAAAAAGGAGTTCAAGGAATGCCACAGACAGGTGGGTGCTCCACTCATTTTCCCAAATTGTAGATCTGAATCATTGTACTGGGACTGGCTGTTTGGAAGCTAACTAACTTTAGGGAACTAACTTTCTTCATAGCAGCCAGTGTGGTGCTGTGTTTTGGATTTGTGACCAAAATTGTGCTGATAACACACCAGTGTTTTGGCTATTGTGGAGCAGTTCTTGCACAGTGTCTGTGCCAGAGGTGGGCAAGAAGTTGGGAGAGGACATAGCTGGGACAGCTGACGCCAACTGACCAAAGGGATATTTCATACCATATGATGTAGCGTTCAGCATTAAAAGCTGGGGGAAAGAAGGAGGAAATGGGGATATTTGGGGTTATGGTGTTTGTCTTCCCATGTAGCTGTTATGCATACTGAGGCCCTGCTGCCCTGGAATGGGCTGGACATCTACGTTCCAATGGGAAGTAGTGGAAAAAATCCCGTATTTTCTTTTGCGTGCAGATGCATCTTATGCTTTCCCTATCAAACTGTCTTTATATTTATCCAAAAGTCTTCTCTCCTTTCTTCTGTTTTTTCCCTATCCCGTGGGACAGGGGAATAAGTGAGCAGCTCTGTACGTGCTCAGCTGCTGGCCAGGGTCAACTCACCACAACTGTGCAAATCTTCAGGAGGGAGCAACTACCATAACCACTTAAACTAGGAATAAACATGCTGGAATAAAATCTCAGTGGGTTAAGAACTAAGCACAATCTACCTGGATTTTAAGGAGAGTTGTTTTGAATGTCACATTAATAACTTCTTGGAAAGGGAGTATTACTGAGGAAACAGCAGTACTAGCTCTGGGTATGGAAGAAAAGGAAAAGAAACAAGGATAGGGCCAGCAGAGATGAGCTCTGCTCCTTTCCTGTTTTACAGGGCTTTACTTTCCTGTCTTCCTTCTCTGTAATGAAGATCATCTTTCCTAATTCTTCTTGAGATCTTCAGACTGGGAGAACGGAGGGCGCACATTGTGCCAGTGAGTAGCAAGAAAACAATGAAAAAGCATCTTTTGCTTCTAGAAGACACTTTAGAGTTGCCCCATTGTTGGGTTTCCTAGGCAAAACCAAGACCTGCAGCAGCTCTGTGCTGTTTTGTTGATTTTTTATAAGAACAGTGATCTGGATCAGATGTGCCACCAGGATAAGAAATGGGAGAGATGGATTTTTGTTGATGCAAGGATTAAATTGGTTAAGTATGCATAGCTTGATTATTTGCTCAACACATGAATGGATATCTGTGGATATTGGAGGCAGGTAAATGGTCAAAGGAGTAGGTTAAGACAAGGAATAAATTGATATAATGGGGTAAAATTAAGAATGGAACAGTTAAATACAGTGGGAAGTCTCCTAACAGTAAATATCATTAAAATTTGATAACTATTGTGTGAGGAAAGTGGGGCTTTATGAAACTTTAAGTTAGATACTATTAAACCCTAGAAAAGCAAGAAAGAGTTCAGTACAGGCTCTGTGGGGATAGCATAGATTACTTGGCACATTTTCACAGGAATGCTTAAAAGTCAAAATAGACACTTTTGCCCTGCTCTGTCTTTTGTAAATTGGTTAAATCAGACTATAGAGATTAGGTGATTTGGCCAGCAATGCATGGAGGTTCAGTGGCAAAACTGAGCCTCCAAGGTGCCCGCCCTCCTATTCTAACTACACGGTGGCAAATTTCCTTTCCTGCAAAGAAAAGGCAATTTTTCATTAAGAGAGGACTAACGGGGAGGGCAAAGGTGGTTTGAATACTGGTACGCTCTCACAGCTGTACTAGTATACTCAAGCTTGCTGCAGGAAACCCAAGTGGCTCTTTGCCTTCGTATATACAAACTGCAAATATATGTAGATTATAGGTTCAGAAACCTAACTATAAATATGGATATAGGAATTAGCTTTTTCTTAAAACTAAAATGCGAACATGCTCTTTTCAAATATATGTGTGCCAAACACACAATATTAATTTCCATGTAGAATGACACATGAAAATAACTTATAACAAACAGATAATGTGAGATTATGATCAAAACTCTTATATTCTGCATTTTATTGCTATATTTTTGTAAATTTTTTTATCACTCTGAAGTTATTAATGGCTATTCTTATATACATTTTTGTTATGCTGATGTTTCCAAACCCAGATTTTGTAATGGTATGCATGTTTGTGTATGGGTTGTGCACACTTTGTGTAATCCTACGTATTGCAAAAAAATCTGCAAATTATACCATGTGTCTAAATAATATTAATTATTTGAAAGAAACTCTTATGTTCAAAAACCACATTCTTAAATTGTTCTTTAAAAATAACATAAAGTTTGTATCAGGTTGAAAAGTAATTTGAGAACAATAATATTATGAAATTAGTTTAGTTGTTTCAAAAAAGCATAGGTCAACTTAAACACATTTAGGGCTACCTATTGAAGTTTTGTTATCGATTTCAGTGACAAGATCAGGGCCCATGCATAGATCTCGGTGATTTTTTCGTGCAGAGAATTGAATATCTGTTTGTCCCTGTTGAAGCAGATGGCAGCAATCCAATGGCTTCATTGGGAAGAGAATCAGGACTGCTATAAAAACTTTTTAATATATATACAGACATTATATACGTATGTGATAAACAATAGCAGGATCTTTGGAAAGATTTTCTGCTGTGGAAGCACAAAGAGAATCAGTGGCACTTGTGAATATGCTCTCTAATCAGAGCAGTGGTAGCTACTCTTTAAGGGTGAAACTGAGCATCCCAGTGATGTTGGCCAGTTTGCAAATAACAAGCAGAAACAACAATATGTTGCTGTAGATGCATGGGTTTTTTTTACTCTCTTATCAGGTTTTCTGCCTTAAAATATTGTTTGTTTAGAAGGAGTTTCCTTAAAACACAATAGGGAGCCAATGGCAAATCATTGCATGGCAACTTTTTTTTTTTGTTAAGAAAACCCAACAAATGAAACAAACAAAAAAAAACCCAAGCCAAAACACAAACCCAACCCAAACACTATCTAATTAAGAATAGAATTGTCCATATAGAAAAATGCTAGCAGATCTGAGGAATGCTTCATTCATTGTTTATTGATAATCCAGTTACTGTAATTGCTGCTAAAATGATCAGTAAGTGTTATGCTGTTTTCCTATTGTACGGCATTAAACAGAAAAGCTGCTGTTACACTGCTCTGAATTGAAGTGATCCTCCTATGTGTCCAACGCATAATACTGTTACTCTGTGTGCTCTGTGACATGTCCTACCCTAGCATAATGAATGGCAACATTGGGGGTTTGTACGTATACCTGCAGCTTTCAGCAGATTAAGGCCATTGACAAAAAGGCAAAGCATCCTTTGGGCTTTTGGTTCTTAAAGAGAACCAAGTCCGTATGCAGATTGCATTACAAGTGTGAAGCTGTGGGACAGTTAAAGGCATGCTGAATTTGGAATACATTTAATTTGAAATTAGTATGTTGTGATCTACAAACACATCTTTCTGAAAAGAAAGATGTGGTACCCAGGTGTTGATGAAGACCTGGTATGAAGAAAAGTAACCCTGAAGATCCTCTTTAGTGATATAAAAAAAAAAAAATGCACTCATTTATCAATGGGAAAGGCTTGGAAAATATAAAAAGCATAACATTATTGATCTGCAGTATTTGTGGCATTATTAAGTATGTTTAGCAGTTATAACAGCAGTTTTTGTTGTCGATGAGCTCAAAATTATTTGGGATTCTTATTCTTAACCTGGGAGCTGTATATTTTATGACAGTGCATCTACTGGTATCTGGAAAAAGAAAAGAACATTTTAGTCTGTGACGATCAGTTCAGGTGAAGCTTTCAGTTTTCTTCAACAGGTAGGCATTATTGCTATTTTTTTCTATGTCTAGAGTAGATAAAATGAAATCCGAGGGTCCACCCCTAGAAGGTATGGAATCAGTAGAAATGCTGTGAGAGAAGTAATTTCCCATACTTGTCACTAGAATTCAAGTATGCTGTATTAAGGCAAGCACCCATAACAGCTGACATTCTTGTTAATCCTACAATATATAAAATCAAGGCTGAGGTGTCCTAAGTTTGAATTCAGATTTTGGAAGCCTCCAGTCTTGTTTAGGAAGAAGAATTCAAGGAGGACCTTTTCACTTGCTTCAAGCTGACAAAGAACAATTTGATATCGAAATGAAGATTTTCCAGCAATTTCTGATTGCGATATTCTGGTGGAATCCTGACTTGCCTGGTGTGTTTTTTTGTTTAAGTATTATAGCCTTATTTATAAAGGATTCTGAAAGGTTTGCAAAACATATGTACCTGATTTCCAAACTGGTCTAGGTTGTGACTATGTATTGTATTATAGATTGTAACTGTTTTTAAAAGTGACATTCAAACCAAGAGTTGGATGAAACTGCAATTAGATTAGAACTACCTTAAAAAATCTTCAGCAAAAAAAGTTTTCACTAGACAAGGTTGCTTCATTGCACTAAAACTGCTATGTCCCCTTTTCAGCAAATTTTCTTTTGAAGGTGTTACTTTGTGTGTCTGATGGAATTTCTGGTGAAAGCCAGGGAATACCCATCCTGAAACAGAAATTGACTTTCCTGATATGGCTACAGACAGATCATGATTTAAGTTTTCCTAGATCAAATGCAAGTAATTGAATTAACTGCCAAGCTAGGTTACTGTTTAACCCATGATCTGATTTTCAGAAATTCGAGTTAATGGTTTCTTTGTTTTACAACTTGCAAATCTTGACATGTTATGTAAAATCAAGTTTTTCTTTAACCAAGAGAAGTCTCTTTCAATTGCTTGAGTCCTTTCTATGCTGCCTAGTCAAGTTTCTCTCTCATACATGATCAACGTTCAAAAGTTACTGTAAGTTTGGTTTTGGTGTGGTTCTGGATGTGCTGGTTTCTAAAAGAAAGCAATTTAAACTGAATTCTGGCTTTGATATTTCTTCCCCCAAAGTAGTTTCTGGTACGTACATGGTAGACAAAGCCCGACAAATTATATAGAGAAACTGTATGAAATATAATATTTAAATTCTGATTAGGCCAAATTAATATCATTTGAATGCTTTGTGGTGGAAAATTAGCAATCTTTCACCTAGGCAAGACTAAGTCAGGGTATCCCAAGGAATAATTTATTGCATTTCGTAGTTCCAAAGAGGCCATTTATGGTCTGTTCTTCCTCATGGAGAGCAGAAGGATTATGTTGATAAGGGGATGCTGTAGGTTCTAGAAGGATCTTTTAACATAGGTAGCAAGATCATCTGGAAGGAGAAGCCTTGTGCTTAAGGCCCCTTAAAATAGAAATTGAGCAGATATATGTATAAAAAGGCAAGTTATGGAATTGGTAGGCTCATGAAAGAACACCTATATGAAGATGGTGCAATGATTTGGTAAATACGATCATGTCTCCTTTAGATGGTCAGTGTGGAGACTAAAATAAACCCATGTGAAATAATTTTCAGGGTGAATGATAAGTTTTTGTTTTAATAGCAAAGAGCCTTTAGACAGCTACAATATGCCCTTATTACATTAGGGTAGAATGGTATTTTTTTCCCTTAGAGTGATGAATACCTTTATAGAAATGTTTTCTTTTTTTTTTTTTTTAATGGAAGACAATGTCTTCCTCTTCATAATGGAAATTTTTTTCAAGTCTTCTGGTAAGTTGGCCCCTCAGTATACAAGTTTTAGAAAATCCTAGTTATTCTTACAGGCTTGTAATTTTCTGGATGGCTTCTTATGTTTGACATGGCTTCCTGCAGAATAAAACTGACAGAGCAGTGGGAATCATCCACTACTCCTATGAAGAAAATGTGTCAAAGTCTTACTCCTGATAGGAACCATCTTCTAATTTCAGATTTAATTGCTCTCCTACATCATCTCCTTCTTTCGGGAGCCCAGATGGCAGAAGAGTAGGAAATCTCTTGATTCAATGATCTTAAAGGTCTTTTCCAAACCAAATGATTCTATGAAATAAGTGGAAAAGTCTCTTGAAGGCTTATTCCAACATGTTGGCAGCAGTCAAAACTATTCCTGCCTGTTCTGCCTCTGTCCTGCCATGATCTGTAGGACCCGATCTCGTTTCTCAAAAGTGAGGTTGGCTTCGAAAGAAGGTGGCTGCTTTCTCTTGCCACTCGCAAGACTTGTTATTTCTCCTGGTGGCTGCGTGCTATTATCTGTCATGTGTTTTGAGGAGCATGGTAGCTTCCCAGAGCCAGTAGCATTTCTGGCTCTTGACCTCTGTATGCATACGAACTTCTGCTACGTGTCCATGGATAAACAAGCTCCTTTCCAGTAAGCCAGAATGTCAGTTATGGGGGTAATCATTATAATTGGGCCAAGGTCAAAATTACAAGTGTTGTTATCCTAATTAACAGAGGAAGGTTTTATATAGCTCCACCTTGTACATGGTAGAAAACTCTAAAGATTAAACGGTTTACAGCAAGAAGAGCAGAATGATTCTTAAATCAGATTAATAACTGGATCAGAAGCGTTAAGGTCAACTCCAAGAATTGAAAACAACATTTAGAGTAAAGCTTCTATGCTGTGTGTACTCTGGCATTAGTGATTCCTAAGTGTCATGTGGGTCAGGAAAAACACAAAGTCTGGATTCAAACGTGTGAGTCTTCCTTTCCAGCCAGTTCCAGAAATGGCTTATCTGGACTAGAGGTGCAGCAGTGTCCTACAATGGTATAGTTGTTCCTCACTTTTTCTATGGTGAAACCAACATCCTTTGCCTTTCTTTCCTATTTGGAGCATGCGGCATGACTACTGAGGTACATTTAGAGCAATAAACCCAAGCTGGTTATAAAATAAATGGTGACCTAGCCATTTACTACTGTGCAGTGGCTGTGTGCATATTCCCTTCCTGCAGCCTCTAGTGAGCACGTCGCAGAGCAACCTGACTAGCAAATTGATTAGGACTTCTCTTGCAAACCTTTCAGCTTGCTCTCAATAGGTTTAAGAAATACGTGAAACATTTTAATTAGGGAAAATAGTTCAGTAGTGGGGGGAAATACATTTAGTGAGGGTGGGGGGTTTTTGTATGATTTGACAAACCGGTAATATCTCAATCTCAAGACACAGCAATTCAAGGGACATCGCCACATAAAAACTTAGTTTAAAAAAAAAGTTTAATTCAACTTTAAGATTTCTAAAGCCTACAATTAAAACCTCCATGAGTTTCTGAAAACCCATTTTTCTGTCAGAAGCTATGTTATACTAACCATTTCAATTTTCAGAACACTTAAAATTAAGTAAATAAATGAAGAAGACCATCCTAGCATTACTGCCTAACCTCAGAAGAATATTTAAAGGAAAGAATGAACCATGGGCAGTGATAGTCTCTCTAACTTTCCAAATTAAATTGTTAATTAAAGTTCAGTACTATTAATAACATAAGTATAATTAGGCACTGCTTAGTTAGTTAGCTATGCTGTTTTTAACTGGAAAATGCTCCTTTTTAACTGCAATGTGGACAGTAGATGTGAGGATGAGTATTGTTGGAAAAATACAATGTCCAAAGTCACACTAGTATTGAGAAAAGAGAGAAGAAAAGAACTATCTTTTCTGCTACAGATATTTTCATGAGGAGAATAAATACCATTCTAGTTGAAAAAAAGTTTTGGGTGATGATGTTCATATTGAGTGAGAAGAGCTGGGGATATTTCAGCTTTTTTCTGTAAGAGGAAGGAGAGGCAATACTGAAGATTTTAGTAAGCTAAATATGAGTAATATAGGTAACATAAGTAAATATGTAATGCAGTAAATAAAAGTACAAGATCAAAGTAGCAAAGGGAGATCAGTGATCGTATATTAGCAGTCTTGTTTGTTTTGGTTATAGGTACATCCATCTAAGGATGTTGGTACAGGCAGCCGTGAAGAAAATGAGAAGACTTTTCCCTGTAACTTTTTCTGGAGAAGTGACACCCAGCAGGAAGCAATGGTCAGAGGCTAGCAGGGGACAAAGGCTGATTGAAGGTAGTTTGCATACACCAGACTATGGATAGATTGGGGTGGAAATAGCAGCACATTAGTGACAGCAGATAAAACAATGTTTAAAGAAGAAAGAATCAGAGAAGGTTGTCCATGAGATATCATTATTTATGGAAGAAAAATTGAATATCTCTAGAAGCAATAAGATGAAGGAAGAAGGACTAGTTTCTAAGAGGAATGTAATCTTAAACTTCACTGTACTTGACATAAAATGAATCAAATCCTTTCCATCCAGTAGAGTCTTTCTAATGCATTCCTCACTCAAAAACTATAAGCTAAGTTATGTCTTAGAATAGCTTTATCCAAGGTTATGGTGGTGATCTGTCTTGATTAAAAATTTCAAAAAGCTAGTGTAGTCATTAATGTATGAATGGTGTAAATTTTATGTTTATTGGTAGTATAATTGGAGTGTTTGCTCAAACATATGCACTGTGTATGTCCCAAACAGAAGTCTGTGCAAAATCAGGAATCCTAGAGGGGAGACATGATTTATTTCATATTTTGAAAAAAAACCCAGAAAATTAATTTTAAGTACTCCTAAGCCAGAGAAAGAAAGTCTGTGCAAAGTAATTTTAACCTAAGGGCAAAATAAAAAGCAAAACAAAGGATCTTACTTTTTCTCTTAATTAAAGTAATTAAATTCAGACCAACAGTGTTTATGGTGCAGTAAGTACAAAACTTAGACCAGTGGCTAAAGAAGTGCATGAAGCCTTTATAAAGCCCTATCATCACCAAAGTCCTACATTAAGGATAAAAGTAGTTTCTTCTCCCATTTTTAGACTTCTGCTTAGGGTGTGTTTCACACAAAAACCACACAGTCTCATTTAAAACCTCTCTTTTATTACTAAATAGGTTTGCTTAGAAACAGCATCTTTTCCCTTAGAGTGCAGAGGTAAAGCTTTTAACACATTGATAAACGTTCTCTTGTACTTTGTACAGTGCTGCAGTTAAGAAGAAGGTAAAGGTTTTGGCTTTTAAAAGAAGGTGTGTAACCAGAACTGTAATTTGCATTTGCAAATCCACGTGATTTTTACTGTTAAATTAAACCCAACAGCTTGTTTAAGTCGTCAGGGAGTGGTAGAGCTGAACAGAGGTGTAGCAGGTATTGCAGCTGAATTACAGGAGCTCTAAGCCACCCTTAAGGGAGACACACAGCAGGGAGGACCACTCACTGCAGAAAACTGTCAGCAAAATCTCATAGAAAACAGGCAAGTCTGGAAATACTAGTGCTAGTTGGACAAGAAATAGATGACAAGTTCTATGAGTATCTGCAAGAGATGTGTGTAAAATTTGTCACTACATGTGTATACAGGTATATTTTGAATAAGGGGATTGTAATTCCTTAGTTCTCGCATAACTAGAACTTTGCTCTTGTGGTTATAATGCCATCTGAAATTCTGAAGCATTGTATCCCTTTTTATGTACCTTTGCTTCTTTCTTAAAGCATATAAACCCTTCTTACAAACTTCATCTTGCTGTTTTTTATGCATTCTTAGACTTTTCAATTTTGTATATGAAAAGCTAAAACTTCTGTGTGGCTGTTGGTCAATGGAAGATCCTGTGTTACACTGCAAAGTGTAACCTGACCTTTAATACCTTCCCAAAAAGGAAATGCTAAGTGTCACACCCACAGACATCCAGGGCAGAGAGTAGAACAGATCCTGATGGGACTATGCGCAAAAGATGCGCACGCAATTCCTTGCCTTGAGGCATCCTCTCCAATGCCGTGGGTCCTCTCTGGGCTGGACTTTGTAGGTGGGCAGAGGAGGAGAAGGCTACTGGGCCTGCAGCTGGCACAGGAACTACTCCAGACTTGTTTTTTTTTAAAGAGGCCATTGGGAAATACAGGAACACCCCCTCTGGTCCGCAAGGGATTTTGCAGACTAGGCCACTTGCTGTGCAATGAAATTTGAATTTATTATGCTTTTTGTAAAAATAATAGTTTTCAATCACACATAACCCACTGCAGAAGAGACACTTTCTTAAGTATGGAAAGCAGTTGAAGGCCTGGAGACAACCTGAAGTTAAAAAATGTCTATTTTTAAAAAGTATGTTTTTGAAGAAAATAAACCTTCCCTCAGCCCATCGTTTAAGTGATTTATTCAGTCTTTATGTAGACTAGAATTTTAGACAGTACGTAATCCATCTGCTTACAGAGAAAGTTGTCATTCATTCGCCACCTGACAAAGAGAGCTACGCCGCGGCTTAACTACAGGTTCTGGCGCTGTCTGAGGGAAGGGGCAGCAGTTTGTATTATTTCAATTTTTGTAGTCCTTGGTTCTGTGTTTGCAAAGCTGTTTTAAATTCACTGCTAAGAGTCTGCCCAGCCACGTGAGCAACTATGTAGATGCTTAGTGTGGTGCAGGTCTTACTGATATCTTGCAGCAATGAGTTCCACAGGTTTTCACAGCCTACTGTTTGGAAAAATATCTTTTATTATTATTAGGTTTATGAATTTTCCATTTCAGTGGAGGCCCCTTTTCTCCTCAGATGAGGTAGGGTGAATAGTTCCTGACGTACGTTTTCCCCCTGCCATTTATTATTTTGTATACTTTGATCATGCTCATTCTTATTCACTTTTTTCTGTAAACATTCCCAATCCTTTCGATCTCTTTATCATTCTTACCACACATCTCTTTCTGATGTATCTTTCTTAGATGGGCTAACCAGTAATGAACAAAGTACTCCAGATGAGGTCAAATTATTGATGTACATAACAGGTAAAATCCTGGTCCTGTTGAAGTTGCTGGGAATTCACTAACATCTAAGGACTGAGGTTTCTCCTAGTGCTGTCACATTTCCTACGTTATTCTTCCTCCCATTTTTCATATATTTAACTTCAAAATTTGGCAGCTGAGACTTTAATCTAGAATCCTACATACACAGCATCCTCCATTAAATTGCTGTTAGTCCTCAGATTAGCAGTGTAGCTCTGTGCACAGGATTAGTTCCCTCCCCAGAATACTTTGATGAAAAGAGTCAAATTTGTCCTGATTCACATTTGTTACGGAACCACTCTTGATGTTAGCTTTGAATAGCTGAAACTGAGGGCAGCTCAGACTTTGAAACAATGCTGTGTGTTTACAGTGACCTTTAGCTGCAAAATCTGCTAAAATACATTATTTAGTATATGAAAGCAAACAAACAAAATTTTTGCCTTGGTAAATGACTGTCCATAATGTACTATGAATATGAGGCAAAACAAGTCAGAGCTTTTTTACAGCATCTGCAAAAGAAATCTGTTAACTTCTGTTTCCGCCCCAGAAACATTCAAGAAATGTTCAGATTGTTGCTGGCTAATAAATACAGTAAATGAAATGTTAATAAATCACCAGCAATTTAGCCTGACAATAACATGGATTGACTACATTGATTAAATTGATTATGTTTCATATATTTACAATATGTAGACACAAGCCTAATTTATTTTCTGAAGAGTTCAAGGTAGGTATCACTGGTTTAAAAAAAAAAAAAGGCAAACCAAAACAATGGAGTAATGTTTGTGGTTGCTATCTGCAATAATCTAATGCTGACAGAGAGCAGTATTTTATTTAGTAATTAACAGTGTAAAGGGGAGAGAAGCTGTCATGTTGGTTCTTAAGCTGGGGAATGTGATGAAAGATGATATCTGCGATCTCATCCTTTCCACTTGTTTAGGATTGTCAGGATGAGAAATGTCAGCATTATGAAAGCTCAGCTCTGCTCTTGATATGATAAAACCCTTCAAAAGCCAGTCTTTCTATCCCTCTCCCCCCTCCTTTCTCCCTCTCCCTCTCGCACTTGCTTTTTTTATTTATCCTGTTTTGTTAGATGGCAGAAATATAATTCTTTTCTTTCTTCCTATTATAAGCCACCATTTTTGTTTTATTATATGTTTCACAACCCCTAATGCCCCACTGAAAATTACCTTGTTAAATGACAGTGTTTCAAAGCCATGAATCCTTTCCACCATTCCCTCAGAGGTTTGAAACAGTCAACAGACTGTAAAGAATAAATAATAAAAAAGTATTGATTATTTTGATGACTGTGAGATTCAATTAAGTATTAATTTTGCCCTCCAGTGGACCTATCAAGGTATTCAAAAGGGAGGATTCAGCTCAGCTAAATGCGTGCTGAGTGCTTCAGCCTTAAATAGGGAGAAAATGTGTTTACCTACAGTATTTGAAGAGGAGTGCATTGATGCACAGAGTCCAATATTTAAGTGCTGTGCAAATTAAGCCCTGGTGACAGTGACATTGTTTTCAGCAATATGAGTATTGACTAAAGAAGTGCATTTGATGACAGCTTAAACTATTTGTATTGATTAACATTTTCATAGATTATCATGTGTCATATCAAATTCACTTTTCAGACATGAATACATTAAAAAACCCATAGGCAAACATCGACCAATGTGAGGACGGGACAGAGGGAACATGCTAACCAACCTACTTGCTTGCTGGTCACCTGTTCTCTGCATAAGAACCATTTAGGCATGAACTTTGCAATAAATAGCTGCCAGAAAGCGCAACAAGGTCACTTGTTCCTCTCCTTTTTTTTAGTTTGGTTTTTTTTTTTTTTTAACTCTGTTTTCCGTGCTGTTATGATATTATGCCTATTAGTTTGAAAACGGAGTAATAGAGTGCGCTTGGAAATAATGCCTGACCCCCAAATGTCCTCATTGAGCAGAAGATAAAACAGATCCAAATCATCAAGAAAAAAAATTAAATGTGTATATATATATGTGTAATGTTTTACGGGGGATATAATGTCGCAAACACAAGAATAATTGCAAACTGTTTGTGTAAGTATCTTCCGTAATTTTATCTTTTAAAAAATGGTTTCTGTTTTTTATTTTCAAAAGAAAAATGTGTGTTTATGTGTGTTTATGGACTTTGGGAGCATAGTATCCCAAAGACAGGAATAGTTAGAGGAAATCTGTCTCTCTTGAATGTGTGTAATGAAAAAGCTATTTGCTGCTGTGTATTTTCATAGAAATGCCGGAATGCTAGAAACTGTGTATTTGATTTTATTAATGTTGTACAGCTGAGGATGCCTCTTTAAATCACTACGGAGCGCTCGCAGGGTGCTCTTCTTCCGTGGCGTTGGAGCATACAGGAATTTCTTTTCTTACTACGTTAAGGATAGGGTGAGGTGTAAAAACATACACACACAAAAAAAGCACATCCCACAATTAAAGCTGTGTTGGTTATGTTGCTCTCATAGAAGTTTTTCTCCAAAGCATCCTGAATCTCTCACATGCTAGTTGAGCTTTAATAGGGTGGGGAGTAATGGAAAACTCATTGGATCTGTAATAGCTCTTCACTTGACTGCAGCCAGCAATAACAGCAGGAGCAGCCAGAGATAAGAGAGAGAGAGAGAGAGAGAGTGTGTGTGTGTATGTGTGTGTGTGAGAGAGAGGGAGTGGAAGAGAGAGTATACGCACACCAAAGCTGCCACTTTTTTTTTCCCCTCACTCTTTTTTTCCCCCCCCATCCTAGGATCCAATGATAGCTGGACAAGTCAGTAAGCCCTTGCTGTCACTGCGGAGTGAAATGAATGCAGAGTTGAGAGGTGAGGACAAGGCAGCTACTTCAGACAACGAGCTGAATGAGCCCCTGCTTGCGCCTGTGGAATCAAATGACAGCGAGGACACTCCCAGCAAGCTCTTCGGTAAGTCTGTCTAGGTATTTCATTTCACTGCTACCATGTTGTCCGGAAGAGCAATCTCCCTCCGTTCTTTTTTTCTTTTTTTTTTTTTTTTTTTTTTTTATGTTCGCTCAATTTTCTTGTAAGTACGAAGGAGTAGCTTAGAGCATGCAGCCCTCTGCTCCCATTGCAACTGGTTAACAGAATGACAGTGTCAGTCCTGAAAACTTTTGTCAACAATGAACTTATTTTATGCAAGTTGCAGACATTTTATGCTTTCTTTTGATCCCTGGTCTCTAATGTAAAAGAAATAGAGGGGGATCATTTTCTGAAGTAGTTTGTTAACATTTATTGCGTTAGGTGCTGATGTGTCTCATATGCTACCAGCTTTTTCTAAGGCTGGATTAAACTGAAAAGTTATCATTTTATATGGTACAGATAAAGCTGACTGAACAGAGCTTGAAACATTCCCATAGAAAACACTCTGTACTGAGTAAACAAAGGCTACCAAGGGTACTGCGCATGGAGCTAATGTTTTGGGAATTTAAATTAGAAATGAAATATTTCTCCTAAAGCCTGTGCAAAGAGAAATTACCTTTTGAATTTCTATTTATCTTTAAATAGTCTAGATAGTGCCAGATAAGTGTAACCTTTCACAGTCAAAACAATAGCAGCAAGAGTGGCACTCCAACACAGACATCTGTCATTCAAACGGATGACACCCTGTAAGCCAACTCAAGCAACTCTGATCTCTAATCAGAAAAGGGAGCAGAGTTGTTGAGGCGCGTGCTTGAGTGATAGATGTTGATAGATGTCTGAGCTGGAGCAGCACTATATGGTACACAGTGACATTTTGGGTTTAGAGGGACTGCTCTCCTGAAGGAGTTCCTTTTAATTATTTCCATTTGTGACATGAGACGAATGTTAATAGAAACAGAGCATTTCCTTATTTTACATGATCCTATGGGTGGAAGTTGAAGGGAAAAATATCTTGTTTAAAGGGAATGCAGCTTTGAGAGAGAGAACGAGAGCCCATTTTCTAAGATTCAAGTTTTGATTTCATAATCTGCAAGGAAATCTGTAGCAGTGTTCAGATTTCAGTATTCCAGCTACAGTATGAGCTGGAAGATTTTTTTAAACAAAAGAATACATGCAATTTTCTTTTAAAAACATCTTTACACCTTACTAAAAGATATAGCACAAAATGTTTTAATAAACAACTTCATAGAAAGACGGGAAAATAATAATAATTTAAAAAATTCTAAATTTAATTTCTGGATTACAGTAATGACCATTACTGAATATCACATCCATTTTTAAGCACCCTTTTAGTAATCTTTGTTTCCATGGAAAGCATAATTTCCATTAGCAGTTTGAATGTTCAAAAAGCATATAATAATTGTTTTAGTCCATTTCATCCAGGAAAGAATTGTAATGTCTAAAATTCAGAGGGCTGTTAGTTGTCTAGAGAAGTATAAATATCTTCAGCTGTGTTTATGTATTTTATTTGCTCAAATGTTTAGAGTGCATCTATTAAATATAGCAAAGCATATAGAAAACAAAGAGCAGACTTTTAATTTGAGGGTAGTGAAATGTCTGTTTGTTTAGTTTTAGATCTGCGAAGTCTTGTAATGAAAGGCAGGATATTTTTTGAGCCATTGTTATTTGGATGCTCTACAGTGATAGTGAAATATACACAGACACTTTCATTAGAGTTGCCGTGTGGGATATAGAAAAGATGTGCAACAATATCTTGTTTCCTTCTGAAATATAATTTATGTCCCTAAAAGCAGCAATGAAAAAGCTACAAATTAATATATTGTGCTGTTTCTGTTGGTGAGTGTAAGATGTTTGCTAGCTTGATCCTTATACTGCTAAAAAGACGTTCCCAAGTAAAAAAAAGTAGGTGAAATAGTTCAACTATCTGTGTATAAACTTATGTGCCATTTATCGAGGTTCTGTTACAATTACAACAGATGCTGCAGATGTTTTAGCAGCAGCCCTTGTCAGTTAATTTTAGTAACTTTGAGAACATAAAAGAAGGGACAATGGGGCTATTTTGATACACTTAAGAATCAAACTGAGCAAATTTAAAATAAACGTGATTAGCCTTTATGTCCCAGATGCATCCCTTAAGATAGATTTGCAGTAAGCATTTAAAATAATTAAGTGTAGTTTTGTTTAAAGCTCTGATACATAAATGTGGAGCATTATTCCGTAGCTGTTTCTCTTTGTTTAATGTTATGAATAGCGTGTTAGGAATGTATATTTTGGGCCTTTCTTTGCAGTCTCTGAAATTAAATTATTGGTGGACTTACTGACATGTGATAGCATAGAGATTGACAATTTTCTCCTCCAACTTTCTTTCATGTGATCAGAGATAATAATTTTCTTTTTACAATATAACATTTAATACATGCTGTGTGAAAATTTGCCCAAAATCTGTTAAGCAGGAGAGGGAGGAGCGTTTTAGAAAGTAAAGGGGAGGAGACAGGTCCATAGAGAACAAAGTTTTTCTACACTGCTACTTTCAGATTTTTTGAAAAAAATTGTGAAAATCATGTACTGATTTAGTTGGAATGAATGACCAGCATTTGAGTGTCTTGTTGATTTTAGCAATATTTCACGAGTCTTATTTTCACATTGATGAACAGAGTTGAATGATTAGATGGGAAGAGCTTTCCTCTTTCTCACCGGACACATTCCGCTTAGCTTTTTTTGATGGATGGGTTTATTTCTGCAAGGACTTGCATTGCTCACCTGTGCCTTTTCCTAAAATCCACCTCCTTTTCAAACTTCCTTGTTTCAGTGTTTCTCTGCATACCATACAAACAGTGCGTATTTGCTCTTTGTTTTGGTAGCAGACAGCACAGCTAATCATAAAAATGGCACCTCTTCAACAACAGTCCCTGCTGCAGGTGAGGAAAGTACAGGAGTACAATTAATTATACTTATTTTTGACTTAGGAAGATACACAGCAAACTTTTGTGTCTCCTGCGTGTGCTTTGCTATCAGTGAGAAAGCAGGTGAATGCTGCAGCTCCTTGGGTCTCAGAAATACCGGCAGGAGCTGGGATAAGTTTCTGAGGATCTAAAATAACTCCCACCTGAAACTAGTGCACAGGTGTCTGGGAAGATGCACTTTGTCACTGTGGTGCAGTTGTTACCTGCGAGTGATGACAGGAGCAGCTGTGATTAGAGGGGTTGTGCTTGCTTGTTGTTGGCTTGCTTGCTTTCCTTCTTTTGGTGGTTGGTTTTTGTTGTAGTGTGTTGTTGGTTTGGTGTTGGTTTTGGCTTTTTTAAAGAAAAAGCTGTCCTGTAGTCTGGGGGTTTGCATTTGTAATCCTCCGCTTTGTGTATTTATAGCAGTGGACTTTTGTGAATCTGCATACCGGTGTGCAAAAGACTTTTGATACTGAAATCATGTGAAACAAGAAGGGAGTAAAAAACATGGTGAATAATACTTTCTGAAGTGCAAAATGTTGGTTAAGGACTCTATCCTGACACACATTAGCTTAGAATTACAGTTCTGAAGTGTGGATTTAGCACAGCTACAGTGTTTCTGTTACAGAAATCCCAGTTTTCCTGAGCAGTATGAGGCGAAGTTGCTTTGCAAGAGATCTTGTGGTGTATTATTTACTCTTTAAAATATTTGTGAAGCAGTATCTTCTATTTTAATCGTATGATGTAATAAAGAAACAGAGAAACTGAGTCTGGCTGTTGACATTCCTGATGGTGTCATTTTCAGATCAACTTGTCTTACTGTGCAATATGCTTTAAAATAGTAACCCAGGCCAAATGCCACAGCTCTTACGAGACAAAGCTTTTGTTAATGCCAAGTAGTAGCTTCACTTGAATAAATACATTGGAATTTGACCCTAAGTTAATTAATCCTAGTTGCCACTTTATACAATATCTTTAAACAAGTTTAGAATAAGTTATGAAGGATTGGTCAGAAAAAATCTTAGTGAGAAAAAAACCCTTCATGTTTAGCTGTGTAATGTTACAACTATTGAGATTCAAAAGTTCGTGTAGACACCAGGGATATGCTGTGCATAAAATTCTCGATACAGTAAAAGTCCTGTGAAAGAACTGGCTGGTCCAAACACCTGTGGACTGAGGGTGGCTTTCCTGGAGTTAGATTCGGTCCTTAATTCATCCTTAATGGAAGGTAATTTGGGACATAATTAGATGATGGTAAAAAGAGAGCTGGGAATGCACTTGCATCTTAAGGTACTTTTACTGTATTTTAAAAAGTTGCTTTTTGAGATCAAGCCTGTAGTTCTATGCATCAAACTTATTGAAATAAATAAAGCTGTAAGTATATAGTGAGTGCAAGACCAAGCCTATAATTGTGGAGCACAAGTGTTTCCTATTTAATAATTGCAGGACAGCAAAAAATTGACTGCTAGCCTTTCTTTTTTTTTTTTTGGCTGGATAGTGAGTGCAAAACCCAACCCATAAATTTGGGGCACAAATGTTTTCCATTTTAAAAATTCAGGGCAGCAAAAAAATTACTGCTAGCCCTTTTTTTTTTTTTTTTTTGGCTGGCAAGGTTTTGTTCCAGTGAAATTAAATCTTAGGTTTCCTGTGCTGGATCTGAAGACTGTGGTTTCATTTGGTTCACTAGCATTTTTTTTTGCTTTTTTCATAATGCTGTGTATGCTTGAAATACGGAGCAGGGATATGCCAGTTAAATGAATCTGCACACATTTCCATAAACAAGGGTTTATTTTCAAACCCCTGCACTGGCTTTGGGTTTTTGTTTTCCTTTTCCATGCTGTTACCCATGTTTCAGAACTGCATGCATCTTTCTGTATAAGCATACACCTATATGCTGTAGCAGAACAGGGTAGAAGTTGTTTCTAGCTGATTGTGTTTTGCTCGTAGATCCCTTGTATTGCTTTTTAAGGAAACATACATTATCCAATTATTTTTTATTTTATTTTATTTTTTAAATCAGAGTTGTCTTGATTAGAATTTATGGCACTGGAGTCATTTCAGTTACAAAGGATAAAGGACTAAATTGTCTTTTACCTCTTGAGACAGTGGTCTCTGCAGGTCAGAGCAGAGGTCATTGCCAGGTTGCTGTGAGGAAGCTCACATTATCGTCATTAACAGTGTATCTAGCCCGTGGCGGGGAAAAAGGCCTGTAGACTAAGAGCTTTCCTTTCATCTCTGTATTTAAGGATGAGTCTCAGTGTTTTGGTTATATCCTTAAATTGTAAAGGCCTATAAGATCTGCCCATCAGGAACACTTTGATAAGGTTTAGTAATTTCAGTGAAAGAAAGCGGTGTGTGTTTGTCACTCTTTGCTGCATTTTAAAGTTCTAGTGAATGTTTCTGTTCTGATAGGGAAGTTCATGGCGGCCCAAATGGTCTTAATATTAAAATCAGAGCCTTCTTTTGGATGCAGCAAAAACTTGAAATATCTTTAATCTGCATATAAAGATTCCTGTCTCTTCACCTAATTTTATTCAGTAATTTCCACATTGTGGATGCTTTGTTCTGTGACGCTATCGGTTTTCCATGCCATGCGTAAGGGCCATAGGGACTGATCCTGCTAGTGCTTGAATGTGTAATACTTTTATTAAAGCAGGTAATCTGTGGATTAGGAGCACAGTTTCATTACAAAGACTGTGTCAATGAGGAATGTTAATGGGTGGCATGTTTACAGAACTGGATCATTATACAGGCTTGTAAATCCATTTTCTAAAATGTAGTGGTGTCTTGCTCAATTAACGGATAAGTTTTCAAAGAATCTGAAGATCTGGCTTTGTGATTGATTGATTGTTATTTCTGAAGGATATTTTTGACATGAGCATTTTAAAATAGGTGTTTGCAAACAGTTAGGAACTTGGAATAACTACTCTGAATAATGTTATTGTCTGATTCCTTGGCAGAGTTCTTACTGAAGTCAGTGGGGGATGCACTTGTGAATGGGGAGTAAATGCTCATTAAAGCCTAAAAAGATGTTACGACTATTTAAACACAAAGCACGATGCAATGGTAAGATAGAAAATCCATCCTCAGCTCAGCGTTCCTGCTGTGCCTAGGTATCGCAGGTAGCTCAGGCAGTGGTGGTACTGATGCTAGCACGTATATTCCAACTCTGAGGAGACTGGAGTCTTATTCCTTTAACCTTCAGCGAAAGCAATATTGGGCTGACGAAGGGCAAATATTGCAGCCCCACTTACAAATTTCCTTGCTTGTATGGAAATAAATCGGTCTCTTATTGCTGTGCCTGAATTGTGGCAAAGACAGCCTATTTAAAAAAAGCAAACAAACAACAAAAGGTGTTTTGAGTATAGTGAGAGATAATCGTTTTTTTAAAGACAATTCTGTTCTCATGAATTTCTAATTACTTCTTTGCTAATTTTTTTTTGAGCTAAGTATATTATGTATTTCTTAAATGAGGCTTGAAGTCTGATTTTCTGTATTTATATACAGAATAACTAACATTAGAGAGGGAAGGAAACAAAGAATGAAATCCTCGTATGTAATTGGTATGACTGAATGACAAATAGTTCATTTTTAATTAGTTAATCTTTCTTCTCCCTGTCTTTGAAGTTATAAAAATAACAACAAACAAACTTGTTTAAAAGCAACATAAATGGCTGGCTGTTTCAAAGGGGAGTTGCTGGCTACTAGACAGTAAACAGGTAATTTGTGAAAGAACTGTTACTTTCTTTGATTGAGATCCTTGCCGGTTTGTGTTTTGAGATTAATAATAGATCAGACACTTGCACATTAAAAAGGAAGCAAACATAGAAAAGAGAAGGAAGAAGAATTGGATGTTTCTGTTGGACTTCACATGATTAAGCAAGTTCTCCATGGAAATGTGCGGGTGAGGCAGATGGAGGTGCAAAAGATTTGCCCAAATGTGCACATGGCACCACTTAACACCTCTCTTGATTTCCTTATGCTAAACAAAGAGGTAGCAAGTGCTTATACCAAGCTGGCACCCTGTCAGGGGGCAATCTGTATAAAGTTTCCTGCTGTCAGGTTAATAAATTTTTTAAAAATATCCAAAGGCAGAGGTAGCTGTAGGAAGCTCATAGTAACAGTTGCCATTCTCCTGTGGATCATTTTTCTCTTTAATATCCTATGTAGTGCTTGGTTTTCCTTGTTGTGTTGTCTTCCTAGGTTTTGTTCTTTCTGACATTTGTGGGTTCTTCTTTGTTTTAATTCTTATTCCTCGCTAAGCTGTTTCTTCTGTTGCATCCATCACCTGTGGACACATTTTTGGGGGAGAGATGGTCAGAGGCTGGGAAGATAAGCTTTATGGCCTTTTATACTTTGATTTAATTGCATATTCAGTATATTAATGTTTCTTCCATTAAGGGTTTATTTTCTGACTTTTTCTATAACTGCCACTAGCACTACCAAAATAACATTATTTTGCTAATTAAAAAATAATTTCTGCTGAGCTCAGTGGTAGAAGTTACATTTAAATGACAATTAAATGAGAAAATTAATGCTGAACAGGGTCAAGAGCAGAATAAAATTAAATGTGTCATAATTTGTGCGTTTCAACAGGAATATTATTTTGTCATGGAAATGGTTTGATATTTGTTAGCCTGAAGTCTCATTTTTATCTTTTTCCACCATATAAAACCCAAAATCAATATCAGTATGAAACAAAGGAAGATTTGTATTGTGACACGTCCTGCTTTATGTTGTGATACTGCTTTGATGCTCTCGGAAGCAGGACTAAGCCCTTTTACTTTGAAAGCAGAGGTCATCTAGAGAAGAATAGTACCTCATCCCGTCTGGCTAAATAAAACCTGCTGTTTTCAGACCGACTGAAATTTGGTTCGTTCTCTAGATATTGCAGGGATATCCACATCTACCAAATCAATGCATAACGCATACCCCTGCTACTCTAAAACATGTTTGTTTAACACAAAACTACTGCTTGTCTATTCCTAAAAGTAGTTTGGATTTCTGTTTTTATTTTAGAATATATAAGAAGAGTTGTTGCAAGAGTGGGAGTTTTGTTTTTCTTATCAGATGTCCTTTCTTTTCAGAAAGGTAAACCATCATTTTAATTCCTGAACAGTTTTAAGATGTCTTGAGGAAAATGTTATGTTTCAGAAAACAGAGCAATCGTGCTACTTGAAAGTGACTACAGAAGTTATATATATTTATTTAATATATATATATATAAAATTATCAGCCAATGTGACTGGAGTATGATGTAAATTATTTTAATGCAATAAAAAAAAAATAATAGAGTCCTAAAACAATTCCATGTTACTTTGAAGGTTCAAATGTTACACAAATAAGAAATAAGGGGTTTCCTATATTAAGAACAGTATTCACTACAGCAACCTGTCACTAGATTACTTCTTTGAAAACCAGCATGGAGTTTATAGAAGCGCATTAATACTAGGTTTTAAAAACATCTTTGTGCTTTTCAGTTCAGATGGTGTTTGTATGGTTTGATGACCATTAGAGATTCTATTAAGTCATCTCCCAGACCGCACTGGACGCACAGCCTAGGCTGTTACTCTCAACACAAATGCCAAGGCTTGTAAAGTAGAGGGTCCGTAAAAACAGAAGTGCCAGCTTTCCTTTCTGCCCCTCTCCTTTACAGCCAGGTTAGGATCCATACCCCTCTCTTCTTCTGCTCATTGGTGTGTGTGCACAGCTGGAAGCATATACAGCTGTGCATGGGCAGTTGTTGCTCAGGTCTACTCGAGTGCATTTTGCCTCTGTGCTGTTGAGGTCTGCTTTAAGTTTCTGTGCTTTGTTTGAAGCTTAGCGTTTGGAGAGGTTTGTTCCTTGAAGAGGATGATCTAAAACCTGTGTTTAATCAAGAAGCCAGAATTGCTTTTCAGTAAATATACCTTAAGGCATACTTTAATATATTGTACTATTAAGTATGTGTAATTATTTCTTGAGATAGCACAGTATTAACTGGAAAGGAAGAAAGATCATTTAAATTCAGTCTAATCTCTTGAGCAAATACAATATGGAGCAGTTTTTGTATTTTCTTTTGCATACAATTAGGATTTATTCACATCGTGTAGAGATGTCATGTTTGCTCAGTGATTTGAATAAACATGAGGCCAGATTCTGACAGGTCTCAGGTGACCGTCCATCACGTATACAGGAAGACCATCGATTTCAACAGGGTATTCATCCTATCAATACTTGCATGCCAGTCCGTGGCCTCCACCTCTCTAACGTGGTCACTGCTCCACAGCTTCCCATGTTCTGGAGCTAAAATCAGCTAAGCAACCATGCTGACAGGAAGGAGCAACCACTCTATAATTATGCTGCCTTCATATTTAACAAAAGATGAATTATTGAACCGGTCCCAGGGTTACCGTGGGTTTCTGTTACGCCATGCAGGTATGCGTATGTATTGCAGAGGTTCTGTGACTCCATCTCTGCTGTTTTGCTGGGGGGAAACAGGCAGTAGCAGTGGCAGAACAGCATCTAACCTGCTGCAGGGCAGAGATTGTGTGTCGGTGTCTGAACCTATGTAAAGCTATAAAGCTTCCATAAAGGTGTAGAAGTTTTTAGGTGATTTTTATGGGACAGTTAGAGCGGGATTATCATAATTAGGCATTCAAAAATAATTAAGGACCCTAAATGGTAATTATTACTGAAACAAAATCATGACTAGAAAAATCAGCAGTGATTAAGATGGGGGAGAGGAGGAAATTGGACAGATATATATGAGCTCAAAGGTGATTGTAAATGTACAGGCTTGATATTTCTCCTCCTTTCTTATGCTTCCTTGCCTGAAATCATAAATATTTGGGACTGGATGTCACAAATCTCTCTGAAGGAAAAATGAAATTTACAACTGGAAGAAAGCAGAAAAAGAAAATATTTAAAAATATTTTTCTACTAATTGAATATATTTTACTCTCATAAGCACAGTAAATTAAATGATAATATCCAACAAGAAAAACATCTGCATAAGTAATTTGGGTTGTTATGTTTTTTTCCTTAGTATGAAGAGTGTGAGGGAAACTCTTGTGTGGCTCTATTGCTGGGATTTGATGCATTGCTTTCAGAGTCTCCTTATTTTAACTGCATGGATACAGCACAGTGAACCTTCTCATAACAGTTGCTGACCAAAAAAAAAAAAATATCTTTCAATCAGCTGGTTCTGCTCACTCTCCCCCAGCCCCCACATCTCTTTGCTTTTATGAGGCAATGAATAAAAGAAGGACCAGATGATGCAAAGGTTTACTCGGATGAGATGTCCTAGTCAATGAGCAACTTTGGATTTGCAGGACTCCGTCTTGTGACCCTGGACCTCAAAGGGATTGAGTTCGGGGGCTGAGCCTTTCTCACATCGCTGTTATTTCATTTGTGTAAAAGGATGGTTGGGATATTTTGAATAGCACTTTACATATTTCAAGCTTGCATGTGGCAGCAGACCCCCATCTGGTATAAAGGCTGGTGTGCTTCACGACACGTGGTGCATCCTCCTAGCAGCAGCAGTGGGGCTGTAGAGTGGAAGGGAGATGGAGGGGCAGAGGGAGGGTTTTGTTTTATACTCTGAAAATTCAGGAGGAAAACATTCATGCTTATCAGAAGGAGTAGAATCAGGCCCTTTCTTGCAATGATTTTAAAAAAAATAATTAAAAATTAAATCTCTAGGTTCTGGTCAGGTTTTTTGTTATTTATTTTTAATAACCTATTCTTCTGGTTTTGTATTCTCTTTTCTGTGGGTTCATATAACTGCTGTATTTCAAACCAGGTTAAAAATCTTTTTTTTTGGGGGGGGGGAGTGGGAGGCACCAGGGGCATGGGGGGAAGGGGAGGGTTCCCTAAAAGACAGCTCACTGTTTTATTTTGTTTATATCTGATATTTCTTACGGTATTCAGATGGTTGTAATAGACTAGCACAAGAGCTGCATGTCTTGTCATCTGTACTGTATCAATACGTTTTTATAATGATACAATAACCTGAACCCTGTAACAGTTTATGATCCATTTGAGAATTCTTATGGATTCTCAGAGTGACGGAGACCTGAAAAAAGAACTTGACTGCTTTCGCAAAACTGGTGCTGTGACAGGAAAAACTAGTGCGCCTGTGATTTAGTTGCTAAGGAATCATATTGATCTGATTCGTCATTAAACTTTTAAGTTTGGGGAAAAAAAAAAAGTCAAGCTGGTTGAAGATGGAAAAAACAGTGATGTGATTGTGAGGGTCTGCAGTACAGGTAAACTGTGCCATACTACTACTGATATTGATTTTTTATGATTAATAAATATGATTTTATGCATTACCCATGTACTGTATCTATAATAGTGCTTTTTTTAGAGCAGAAGAAAATTGCTTCTTGCTCCTTATTTTTCATTGACTATTTTTAGTCAATGATAAATAAAGAACTTTAACAGCACTCTGAATACAGGAAAGACAGGACTTTAAAACAGAAACATAGCAGTAATGAATAACCACACAGTGAACTACACACACGCAGCCATCTTAACATTTGTAATGGTGCTAATTTCCTACTGCTTTTTAAAATATGCTTCCACATGAGCTCTCAAAAACCATAAAAGCTTGGCATGTAAAGTAAATTGTTTGTCACTTGCTGACGACCTGCCATATTTATTGTCAGGAGAAATGGACATTAGTTGGAAAAGCAGTTGTTAAAGGCCAAACAATTTTTAAAGATGGCAAAGATGTGCAAGGGCTTTCCTTTTTCTAACAATGAGCCACCCCTTCAGACATCAAAAGACAAGATAATAAGACACTTCAAGCACAATTCAAGATTATATTCAACATCTAAAGGCTCATCTCTTGTCAGTTTGCATTTACTCTCCCAGGGATGTGATGCTTCTATCATCATTCTGTCAAGAGGAGTCTGGCAGAAGCGATGAGGGCCCCTCATTTCACACACTTAGTGTTTTTTATCAAATAGCCCACACTCATTCTGATTCAGCCAAAATGGAGGGATAATTTGAAGAAGGTCATGCACAAGTACAAAAATCTTGTGCTGATTTGTGTGATTAGAAGGCATTAAAATTGCACGTTTACGTTAGTTCTGAGATGTTTTGTCACTTTATTTAGTAATATACTGCTGAAGCATTAAAAATGTTTTTTTAAAGAAAAAAAAGGAAGTTTGCTTAAAACAACACACACGATTATTTAGCAAATATTTTGAACAGTGAGCTATTCTAAATGGCATTGTTTTAATGTAACCTTAAAATGCATTCACTTCCCCTTTCCCCTTTGGGAGTGGGATGTTCAAGAGCTCCAGGGGTGAAATCTTGGCCCACTTGCACACATTAGGATTTTACTCACTGGTGATTTCATCCTTGGAAGTTTTGTTTGGGTAAGGATTTAGGAGGCTCAATTCAGCTTAATATCAATATAAAGGGAATAATGTTAACAGCTTATGTAGGCATACCTAAGTACAGGCTAAAACAGTACAACACCACTAGGGTTACCTAGAGATGATATTTAAATTATATCATGCAAGATCTTTCATTTGGCACGTAGGTGTTTTGCGCCCTTATCCCGTTCAGTTTTACATTGGGCAGCTGATGTGGACCATGTTCTTCTGTAAACCAGAGCTGTGACAATGTGTGCTGTCTGAGGACGTATTTCCAGTCTCTTACTTCCCCTTTTCATTCTGCAGATTTGTAATACGGCATTATTTGTGCTATTCATGCTAACTTTTTCAGTGAATTGAGGGGGGTGGTTGTTCTGTGTTTTGGAGATTCATAAAGGAAGGAAGGTGATGTGTCCACAGAAGCAGTTTTTTGATTGTTTTTATAGGGCTTAGGTTAGTGATGAAAGTACTGGTTACTAGAGACAGCGTTTGGAAAGCAATTTTATTAATCCTAGCAAAATAATTTGGTGTGACAGTATTCTCAAGTACACCAGAATAACACCTGTAGAGCAGTGGTCACCAAAAGATTTTGATTGTTAACAAGCTTTTGAGCATGGACCCCCAATATACCTACATTTATTTATAAATTATATATATGTACTACTGTAGTAATATGTACAACATAAAGTTTACAAAAAAATAGATATTAAAAAAGGATGAGATAAAGGTGAAATAAACACGATTCTAAAAATATATTTAAATTTTATTGGGGGGAAAAAAAAAATTCTTCCTGCACCCCAATGGATTGCCTTGCACACCCCTTTGGCGCATGCATACCCCATGTTGGATAACACTGCTGTAGAGGACTAAGAAACTGAAATGAAAATAAGTAAATTGCCTGTCTGTCTAGGCATGCTGTGCTCAAAATCCTCACTGAAATGGGTGGGCCAAAAGCTGTATTTATTTTCATATCTGCTGCCTTATTGAATTCAGTGTCGGTCCCCTGAAGATGAGTGAGGGCAGAATTTGGCTCTTTGTAATTTCCACTGGCTAAGTAAAGTGGAGTCCTGAGAAGGATATTGAATCTGTTTAAAATGTGCAGTCACTTTGCTTGTACAGACTCTTAGCTTTTCAGGAAAGAAAATAAGACTGGTGCTTTAGCAAGCTTTTTTTGGCATCTCTATTGGATGTCATGAATGAAACTTTTCTGAGGATTTCTTTTGTGGTACATATTATTTTCATGTCATCTGGATCTTGCCACTTCTTGTCTTGGCATTACACAGCTCTTTTTGCTAACAAGGGATATGAGGAGCTGACAGGGAGAGACACAGAAAGGTGGGATGGAGTAAAACTGTTTTCCTTATTTCTGACTTTGATTTAAGCAACAAAAATAAAAGACTGGATTGTACTATCAGTGTATCTTGTGCCTGAAACAGGCTCTAGTACACAAACCATCCATGGACCATGTAACAAGGGGGGGCCAGGCGTCTTCATCTCCCATTGAAACCAATAGGATGTGAGGCTGTTTAACCCCTCTTAGAAAGGAGCCACTGCTGAGGGACTCGGCTGCAGCTGCTCTGAATTTTGAATCGGGAATTTGTCAGCTCTGATAGGAAGGAAATGGGAAGGAACATGCGTTTGGCCTCGTGGAACAAAAAAAATCTCTGCTCTATGGCTTGCCTTTGCACAACACTGAAGAAAAGGTAACCTGCAATCATGGTGCATTCCAAGGGTTTTCACCGGACAAGAAACTGCAAGGGAATTGGGAAGCTGTGAACAAATTGTCAAAAAGACAGATGGAATTGCTGACTGACCTACTGGTAAGATACGCTAACAACTTCCACCTCAGTGGTACGGTATTTATGCTGCAGTGCAGAGTGACTTCTCAAAGGAATTTGCTCTCCTATACATGTAAATGCCTTTGTGTATATAATATATCAATGTAGTGTGCAGTATTTCTAGGGAACTTGTAAGGAGAAGTGAGTGTGCATTTAAACAGCTGCAGATATTTAAACTGCCAGACTGTTATGTCCAGAATAAACAGCATTTTTTTTTTCTCACTGAAAAGGCTTTCCTGCTTTATTCATAAGGCCTATCTATATTCAGAAATTTGGCTCCTTTCTGCTGAATTATTCTGGCAAGAGCTTACGGCTGTTTCCACATCAGTGTGATTCTCTGTGCATCCACTTCTGCTCTGCTCCATGCTGTCCACTGGAAGACCAGCATCCTCAGAGACTGAATGGGGAGACAAGGGAGATGCTTCCTTTGCAGGATGCTTTTGTCAAAACATTAAGGACTGGAAAAGGTTGAAGGGCAAATATGACCAAAAGGCAGCATGAATATAGTTGTGCGAGATCTACAGTACTACCGTAGAGTGCAAGTGGTCTCTCGAAAAGGCTCATATTCTGAACAGAATTTGGTTTCTAATAGGACAGGATTTACTTGCTAAGCTTTTACGAGGTCTGTGGGCCAGCTCAGGCCTGTTTCATTGTCATCTCTTTCAGTGGAAACATATGGGCTCATACTGACTCTGATTGCTATGTGTGTGTAACTATCTTGGTGAAGTTGCTCCCTGGTAGTTATATTCATTAAAGATCAGATCCTCAAAAGCTGTAGCACATGGGAGGGGAGAGAAGAGTGACTGCAAAGTTACAGGGCCCTCAATATAAATTCAGCTCTGCTTGAAAATGGTCTAGCTTGCTTGTATATTTTCCTTACTCAGTTCCCTCGTTGTTGCTATAGGAGCATCCTCTGTGCCTGGGGATGTTGTCCTGGTAGCCTTCTTCTCAAACATGAATGTGCAGAAAGCAAACACAAGTAAAAAGTACTGTTAAAGGTCTGTAAATTGTTTTCCATCTGCTGTCAGACCCCAAATTGTGGAAGTTGTAGGGATACATCCAGGGACGCTAATGCAGATGCTCAGTGCCAGCAAACAAACTAAGCATTCACACATTAAGCAACAACTCTCTGAAAAGTATTTAAACTGAGCTATTGTGGAGTCCATTGGAAGCATTCACAGTAGGATCCAGGATATGAAAGTGAATTCCCATAAATTAAGATCGAGGAGCCACTATGTTTAAGGCATTATGGATGTATTTTTATCTTTCTACCTATCCTCCTACCGTTAACAGGGAAAGGTAGTAGCTTTCGCTAAAGTAATTATATTGATTTGCCCTGTGCTGCGCACCCAGCTGCTTTCTGAACCCTCTCTAAGCTGTTCTGGCAAGAATTACCTGGTGCTTTAGAGAGAGCATCATGTGATAGAAAGTTCACATGTAAAGTTGTGAGGAGGACTGCAGTTGGTGTGCACAAGTATAGTGTTTATAAAGCATAAATATTAAAAACTAAGCAGCTTTGTTAATATAAAAAATTAACTTGAAAAAGCTGCAAATGTAGCAAATTTGATATTAATTGTGCATTTTCAATGACCACGAAGGCATCTTTCCCCAAAAGCCTGCACTAATATGCAAAGAGGCTGGGAGGAGCATGCACTTATGTAAAGTAAGAGCCTATTTAAGCTCTTGCACAATGACACTTTGAGTGATTCTGCATGTCTCTAGGTTAGTTGACTGTGCATTGTTTTCATGGGTAAGTGGAAGTGAATAAGCATGCATAAATGTGTTTCTGAAGATACAATTCAACCTTTTTGTGTTACCATTCAACTGTGTTTCTTTTTAAACTGTCTCTGACTGTGGCATCTCCTCTTAGAAAATTCTTGCCCAACAAAGAGCTCATCACATCATTGGTAAGATTCTGCTAAACAAACACTGAATCACACAGGATATTAGTTCCTGACAAACACGTGCACATGCTCAAGAAGTTGCACTTACCCAGTTTTGTGAATGCTTTTGTGGGTTTTCTTTTGAAGTGGAGCTGTTGTTCAGGCTTAGTAGAATTATTGAAATTATTGAGCTAGCTACTAAATAAATAATGAAACCTGGCTATGAAATAAAAGTCTTGCATTTTTTAAATCATTACCATTCTTAAGTATATCTCACTCCCCTGAAAAGATTTTCACCAGCTCTTCCCTCAGAGGCAGGAAGAACACCAGTAGCAAGCTGTAAAAAACCAACGGTTTTGCAAATTCCTCTCTCCGTGCCTCCCTGGTGCCTTAAAAGCCAGTCTCTGACACCAGAATTTAAGCCATACATGCCTGAAAAACACTGGTACTAAACTGTTCAGTTTTGCTGAGGAAGCTTAACAGCTCTGAACACAGGAAAAACCATGTGCTGATATTAGTCAGGTGCAATAGCAGGCGCTGAAGGTTGTTCTCTCACTTGTACTTTGCAAACTGTGAATAATTTCAGTGAATGCTGGAATTACTTAGCAATATTACGTTTCTGCTTTACTCTGTGTTTTGAGTGGGAAGACATATGACAATTTCTAGAAGATGGGAAAAGTGCTTTTTCTGGAGGTGGCCAGCCCATGTTGAATGTGTTTGATGTGACCGAGTCTGCAGGTTTCAAGTGTGTAATCCAGCCCAGGAGTGACTTTAGAAAGCGTGCCCCCCCAAATGTTTCAGAAGATGTTACAATAAATTCAGTTAAAATTCAGTAAAAACAAGCGACACTGGATACAGCTTTAAAAAGTCGGTCTGTAGCAAGTAAAGGCTTAAGAGGTAGCAGCTAGAATTGGTCAGAGAAAATGAAGCCTGTTTAATATAGTTACAGCTATTTCTTTCATTGTTTTTTTTTGGTGAATGGGCCTTTTTGGTTCCAACATGAATTAGAGGGAGACACGTGAATGCCTAGAGAGTTGGCTGTATCTGACCTGCAGTGAAGCTCAGATGCTGGTATAAAATAATGGGGTAATGGAATTTGTGGCATTTTGAATGTAAGTATTTCTCAAGTCAGCTGGTGGAGGAGGGGTTTTTAGTACTGTTCTGTCTTAGTCCTTTATTTGCAAAGGACTGTGCACAGAGGCAGAAGCAGCAAAGACTGGCTATTTGTCGGTCTTCCAGAAAGACAATTTGGTTTAACTATTAGCATGTCATAAAATGCATAGAATATATGGGGAGATCTGTTGCAACACTGGGATCATGCTCAGTGACCTTTCTTATTCCCATGCTGTGATATTGGTTCTGAAATAACTCTCCAGTCTTTCCAGCCCAACCTGCCTTTTCTTAGAGAGAATTGTCATGTAACAGCAGATAAGAGCCAAATCTGCTTGTTTAATGAGTGGTGACAAATGACAGTGGATTCAGATAGAATGTATATAAATGTGTCTTCCTGCTGGAAAATACAACTTATAAATGTAGTGCTTCTAAAACAATCAATAGTCATTTAGGAATGATTTTTTGTAGGTCATTTTGCTGGACTGTGACTGTCCACAGAGGGGACTTCTGTGATGCTGCCAATGTTGCATATTTTAGCTGCAAGAAGCATGGTGTTTTACATGAACTGTGCTTGTTTACTCTGCTTTATTTTTCTATGATGTAATTTTATTTGAAATAATAATCATGCATTTTAGACAAAGCAGAGACCAAAAAACACCATCAAGAGTTCTTAATGTTATTGTCATAGCAATACCATGCTGCATTGCTTAAAATTTTTTAATAGGATGTTTAGCAATAAAATCCAACTCAATAACATGAAATGCTAAAACACTCACCTCTCAGTTTGCTTAGTTGGAATTCATGGAAGCTTGTACTCCAGGCTGTGTGATGGGGATGCATGGCCTGTAAGTTGATAGAGAGGTGTTTTGCTGTAAGGATATGATAAACTGTTGAGGGAAGTTAAGGGAGGCTTGCTTAGGGTGGTGGCTGTAAGTAATAGCTCCAGAAGTGTTGTGATCCATCCTACCAGGCCCTGATCTGGGTACCAAGCAGCACCTTCAGATGCCGGTATGAGAGAGCAAGAGGTGCAAGGTAGCTGAATGAAACCCACACAAGAATTTGGCATATCTGGAGACTGTGTGTGTAGTAAAGTACAATGGCTGTACATCTGAAGAAGTACTTAAAAACCTTTAAAGCCAACCTGTTCTTTGTGATCCTTGTCTCTTTGGGAAAGACTGGGGTTGGGGAGGATTCCAACGAAAACCTGTGGGGATATTGCTCTCCCTTGTTCACTCATCTACTTATATAGGATAGAATTAGCTCCTATTACTAGAAGGGCAATTTAATTATATTCATTTAATAAAGACTATGTGTATCTGGCCGGTATTCCTATGACACAAGAGCTAATTTCTACCAAACATCATTAAGGTCATTTACACCCAAACTCAGCGCGTGTAAAATGCTATCTCGGCAGGATGGGAGTGTTATGCCTACTTAACACATATCTACCCATGGTGCAATGCAGGAAAGACTTTTCTACTTTGGGATTATGTTTTTATCTCAAATGCAGCACAGCAATATAAAACCCATAAACCCATTTATTTTTTATAATCATGTATTGCTGTAAGTCACAGTTTTAGCTGACATTCCCCACTCTTTATTGACCTGTTTTGTGAGATTTTGTAAACTAGCTAATAAACCTTTGCTCTTGCTACTGTTAAGTTTTATACAGTACATTACATTCACAGCTGAAATAAAAATTGTGGTTTAGATAATTAAAAATTGTTCAAAATGTCTTAACAATAAACACTGATATTTGTTCACAAATATACTTTTGTATTACATCCTACTCAACACAGGACATTTTCTCTGATTCATCTTCAGTGTCCCCTTTTAAAGCACATATTTCTGAGTTTTAATTTAACTCGTACGCTTCAGGCAGTGACAATTGCACTTCCCCATAACAAAGAGGTAAAAAGCATATGTTGCAATAGTAGCTCGGCCTTTAGGAGCTGCATTGGAGTTTAGGGGTTTGGAGGCTTCTTGAGGAAGTACTGAGTGCAGTAGATGCAGTTATCCTACTTGTTTGTTGTCTTTGGAGAGTAAGGTGGTAATTTAGGCCCTTGATGTTGGACTTTGTGGCCATTGTGAGTCTTTTTTTAGCCCAGACAATGGTGTGGCTGTGCTGGTGATGATCAATCCAGTGCAGGTATCAATGAAAGGTTCTCTCCCCCAGTTGTTGGGTGTGTGTTGGATGAGAAGAGCCTCTACTGTGGATGAACGGTCTTGTGCTTGGACCTTGTTGGTGAAGCACAGCCTTTGTAAAGGAGTAATGGCATGTGATGGCTATGATGGTGGGAAGGCGGGCTGGAGTACAGCAGTGGGGTACAGCTGATAATACAGCATTGAGATGAGTTTTAGGCTTCCTGATGGAGTCTTCTGCTGCAGACAGGGTAGTAAGAATGATGTGGGAGGACTCAGGACTATCCTCAGCATCTGTCGTCTTGTCAGGGAGCAGTGAGGCTGGCTCTTCCCTAAGAGAAAGTGAGCCACAAGTGCAGGGTGACCTCCACTGATGGGGGGCTCCAATGGGGTCTGAAACCAGGTCCAAGGCCTACCCAAGGAGCTCAGACAGGAGCAAATGGAAATGGGGCCAAAGACAGAACTAAAGACAGGCTACAAGGTAGGTACAAGAGTTTGGCTCAGGAGACAAGCTACTACAGTGTAGATCCCAGGCTCATCCAGGAAGCAGGGCCAGAGACAGAACTGGAGGATGGTACAATTAAAATGCAACTTAAGCAAAGGTTAAATGCTCAGGAATCCCAAAACTGGGGGCAGGGAAGGTAGGGTTAGGCCCCAGGTCATGCTAACTGGGGACATTAAGGCCTGTTGGTGCGCTCATGCTTCTCACACCACCGTTTTCTCTATGGCAACTAGGGCTCAATTTTGAAGTGTCTTTGTAACTTCAGTATGCAACTGCACAGGAGCCCTGTAATGAAACGTACCTGGTACAGGCAGGTAAGGCACCAGTGGTGCAGATTTTGTTGCTCTGCTCAGACCAGTGGTGCTCAGCAGTGGTGTACGTGAAGGTTATTCCAGCCAGGGGATGATTGTACTTTCACAACGTAAGTGGCCCAGATTTAAGGGAAGATACTCTGTGAACTTCTCCGTACTGGCTGATTCTGTGGAGTTTGATGTGTAGAAGGGCTTTTTTTCCCCACAACATCAAGCAGTGGGGAAAGTCGCCTTCTCAAATCCTCGTTCCTCAGCCTCATTAGTCTCTGAAGACTAATTGCCCTGTCTGTATTAGGACCTTGTATAACAAATAGGTCTTACAGGTGTAAGTGAAGCCTACCTAGCTTCTGTAATTAACAGGTTTTTAACCTGGCAAAATTTTCTAATGCCTTTTTTTCAGTTAAAATAAGAATGAACTGTGGATAGGGAAAACACTTTTATGCCCAAAATTTAATGATGATCTTCATACTTTTTGAGTTCTCCTGGTCTTTGGAGTATTTGTGGAAGGCCCTTCAAGCTTATCTCAGAAGATTTTTTTTAATATACAGCTTTCAAATGCAGGACCAACTCTCCAAGGATCTCTGGTGGTGGTAGCTGTAGAACACCGTGCTGCTACTTCTGATTTTTTTTTCTTCTGTGTATTAAACCTGGGTCATCTGTTACGGCTATTGTGCTTTTAACTAAAGTAGTTAGGAAAACATGTTCCATTTGTAGCACGTACAGGTTGGTACCACTGTGGTGACAACTGGCTATGGCGAGTTAGTGGTGACTGTCAAAGGAACGAATTTTATGCCTGAGGAATACTAATGTGAGGTGCTCATGCATAAAAAAAGAAGTTAGTTGAAATTTACATAACACTTCCTGCACCTGCTTGAATGAACTGTTAGATTATTGCACCGGGCTACCTCAGTTCAAACGCTTCAGCTTCTGCCATTCTCAATGGATTAGTAAAAATAATTGTGTACTTTGACAGAGGAATTTATATTGTGTTTGAGAGTCTTTGAGCAAACACTAGAGAGTGAAAAATACATTATAGACCTGGTGAGCTGCGCTGTGGGAAGTGTAAACTAAAGCAGTGATATATCTTTAGGAGTTGTTTCCCTTTTACTACTTGTGAAACATCTCTCATTTTAATCAATTGTGAATAAGTAAGATCTGTGGTATAAACTTATGAGTGAAATTTATTAAATTGTAACTATCATGCAATATTTACAGAAGAATAAGGGAAATCTTTACATTTTCCTGGTGTGAAGTTAAATTTGATCTCAAAGGACATGCCCAAAAGCCAGCTTTAATCTCAAATACTTGTGTTTTAAAGAAGAGTATGCTGTTTTTCCTTGTGCATGTGTTTACATGGCTCCTCTGACTTCGTGACGAGAGAGAAAAGTTGCCTTTATTTATTAAGATGGAGACAGTTAAGTCTCCTAATCTCCTCAGCTGCTTATCTCATTTGGCTTGTTCCTCCTGATTAAGAATGCAGTAGTTATTGATATCATAGATGTTGACTGTTAGATTCCCACAGCTACACTAACTGTAATAGGAGTTGAAACAGAGTTATTATAACCTATACACCCAAGGGTCATATGGAGGAGAGAACAAAATGAGATGGTAAGGGTAAAACCCTTAGTGTACTCTACATTTCCTATGTTTAAAAAAAAAGAAAAGAAAAAAAAGTGTTACACAGCTTGGAGGTCAAATCCAGGTACTCAGAAGACGATAACAGGGAAAGCAGACTTGTGGTTGAAAATGCAGCAGTAAATTTACTAGCTGAGATCATGCTATGAAATAAAAGTATTTACAATTTTAAAAGAGTTAATTTATTCTTCTTGATTTTATTTTTTTTTGCATTTACTTGGTACTTGGCTTATTCCAAGTCACTCTGGACTTACACCAGTATTTTAGATTTTAATAATGTGATCCTTTTCCCACTTACAGCACATTCTATTTCTAAATTTTGAATTTTGCTTAAAAAAATTAATCTTCAGAACATTATTGAGTATCATCTCACTTTATATAGTTACACACAAAGGCCTTGAAGACCAAGAAAATCAGGAAAAAGTTTTCACCTGTTGCTTGTGTATGTTAAATTAACATCAGATTTAATTACTGTTATTATCTGTATCGTACTTCACAAACAATTCCCCTAGTATTACATGACAGCACTCTAATTAAAGTAGAGTTAAACCACTTTGGGTGACTCTGGGAGATATTGCAAGCATCCCGGAGAGCTGGCAGGACTTGAGAAGTGATGTGTCTGGGAGTTGTCTGCTCTGACTCAGTAGATTATCATTACTTATTTCTTTATGCTGTTAATGAACTTGGTACTTTGGGGATATGTACCAGGAGCAGTCATGGGTTTATCAAACAGCCATGGTTTTCATTCTGGTTCTAGCACTTATGACCACGTGCACTCATCATTTAAAGGCAATTCTCTATCATTAATATAGTTGATAGTTTTTTGTGTACTGCAGTAGAGACATAATTTGGCCTATGTTTTTAATAAGGTATGAACTTGTAATTCTGAGGCTTAAGTACTGTCATTGTATGGTTTAAATCTGTCTCAAAATGTTAAAAAACCAAACAAAACCCCCAAAACAAAATAAAAAAAACCACCCCACACACTCCCTTCTGAATCAAAACCAGCATTGTTTTCAGGTTTTTCAGTACACAAGATACCTCACTAGGAAAATGTGGTCAAAAATATGGCATCAGGACAGCCTGCTGAAGCAGTGGTAACAGGAGTTAGAAATTTGGGGTTGTTGACCTCTGAAAGCCACCTAGTATTCAAGGCAGCAAGAGGGGGAGAGTTGCATGAATAGTGCACTCCACAGGACCAATCCTACTGAAATGACAGACTTAGACCAGCTTCAGGACTGAGAGTAAGTTTATTTAGATGTGCTTTGTGGGGGATACTTCTCCCATGTCTGAGGAAGATCCTTTGTGCCTAGAGTTGTCATTGGTCCGGGGACCATCTGCACTTCTCAGCCTCAAAGACTGAATGCAGTGACGGGCCAGACCAGCACAGCTCATGAGCTCTAACCCGCAAACTTAGTAAAAATCCATCAAGTAGCTCTGCACTACTCTGAGCTTTTTACAAGGCAATGGTGGTGGTGGGAGGGTGGTGGGTTTCTTTGCATTTTTATTTTTCCAGAGCGGGAGAGACCATGCGAAATTCGGTGGCAGCATCTGGCCCCCGTCTAGCGCCCAGCTGGTAGAGGGAGCCAGAGGCTCTTACTTTTGCGCAAGATCCTGTACCTCTGAGAGATAGTAGCTTTTGTCTCCCAGCTCCCCACGCAGCATGAATGCAGCAGAACTGGCCCCTGTGGTTCCCTGTTCTGGTGGGTTCTGTACCCTATACACTGATGACCTCTATGGCAAAGTCACAATACGCTAAGGGTTAGTCTCTGAGCTCCTTCAGGTTCAAATGAAGCTCCCAGTGTTTCAAGGACTCACTCTCAGTTTATGGAGTTCAAGTCCCTGGGCTGGATCCTGAGACCAAAATTCCCAACAGTCTTCCCTGGTACCTACAGGTATTCAGCTAGGTGCTGCTGGGGTGAAGCCCCAACGCCATATGGTACAAAACTGTTGTCGCTGGCTCAGCTTAAGGAAACTCACTGTGTTTAGCCTTCAGTGGGTCTTCAGAAAGCCTCATGCTGCAAAGCATGCATGGTTACTGTTTTAATAAATTCTTTCCTGATTTAAGATTAAAGGTTTGGCAGTTTGTAAATTAATTATTAGCTTATGTTGATTTATAAAACAACAGATGGTTTAATAAAAGTCTGCTCTCTAGCTGCCTTCACAACATCTGAAATTTACCTTCTCATGAGAGCGGTGTTATAAATACGTACAGTGAGAGAGAGAGAGAAAGATACTATAGCAGTTTTATGGCTATGTAAACAAACCTCCTTTGTCAGAATTCAGTCATCTTTAACAGCTGGGAGGTGATGCTTCTAGTGATGGTGATCACCTTCCAGATGATAGTACCTACTTATCCATCTCACAGTAATTTAAAGAGGAGCCACAGCCCATCGATCTTTTTCAAAGAGTTACAATGAATATTTGACTGTAAGAATTTAGCATTTACCCTTCATGGGTCAGTGGATGGGTTAGCCTTAAAGCATCTTTAGGGAGAGATTATTCTAATAAAGCCTCTTTACACACAACATACTGTAGTAGTATTTCATGTTTCTTTTTTAAAAAAATAAACTGAGTAGCAGGCTACATTTCCTAATAAGCTGTGTTTCAGACATAACATCCCCACAAGTTGGGGATGATATGGACTTTTGTAGAGAGTAGATTAATGGAAATATTTCATTTAAACCCTTTCTAGGGAAGTAGAGAACCACAACAGGCTAACAGGAAGGCACTTTGATTATTGTTTTGAGCTGGTATTCTAGGAGCGTTCATCTTCAAGGCAGCTATTTTTTTATTCCTTTTGTTGTTGCCTCTTCATTTAATCCCAATTTTCATTAATTCATGATTTGTGTACAGAATGGTTTACCTTGAAACTTGCAAGCCATGCAAGCAGAAAGTAAGATCTTAATTTAGAATTTCTTAGGAAAATGTGTCAGTCATATTTTACAGACATTGAATTTTTTTTTTACCACAAAGTACAATTGTTATAAATTTTCATGTAGGCTGCACACTTGTCTTACCTGATTTGCAACTGCAACACTGGCTATGCTCAGTAACTCACAACTGTAGATTGTAGAAAGTAGTTCAGGACAGGGACTGAAGAACATCATATTTAGTTAAAAGTGGAAGGGGATTTTAGTTGATGGTGTAAATAGGGGGGTGACATTTGCTTACCACATTTCCTTGCTCTCTAATTAGAAAGAAAAGTATCTTTTCTTCCCTATGTTAAGAAACTAATGGAAATACTTCATGGTAAAAATCTGAGTTTCTGCATTTGAAAATACTGTGGTAAGGACTGAGGAAGAGCTTAGGGTGTTTTGTTGCCTGTTAACACTTACTACTAGAACTGCCACGTCTGTAGGAGGTTTTGGCCTCCTATTAGTCTTTTTCTCATAGTGAATACCAGATCTGAGCTTCTATAAAATACTAAAAAGTTAAAGATCTTAACCTCTCGTAGCTATAAAGCAAACCTCGAATCTGAACAGAGTGTGAAGCAGTGCACTGACATCTACCTGAGGTCTGTGAGCCTGCTTAGCCTCAGCTAGGGGATGTGGAATTGGCTCACTTTGAGTTGAATCTTTGAATCTTGATGATGATACTGGAAATTACCTTTTTTTTTTTTTTTGCTATTACCAATTATTTCAACAGAAGCAGCACGTGTATTTTGTTTTGGGGTTTTTTTGTCACACTCTGAAGGTATCTTCTTGCTCACCAAATGTATTCCCTTGTTCTATGCCCTGTAGTTAAAAACTCAGCCTTGCTCTGTCAAAACTTATGGCACTGATCCATGTCGGAGGCGGGAGGGAGGAATCTGTCGCACACTGCTAAAAATTTAGAGGAAGCTTAAAATGAATTAAATGGGAAAAAAGCTATTTTTAAAATTGAGCTGAACTGCCTGAAGATTTCCGGCACTTCCTTGGGAGTACAGCAGAGTTCAGACTCCTGCTACAGTGCTTGGACCAGGCCGGCTCTGCCAGGGAGGAAGCTGTGTTATCTAAGGTAAAACTGGCAGCTCTTTATATAGACAAGATATAAGGTAGTATTTAGCGTCCATTCTCTAATTTTTAATGTGTAAAATGATATTATTTCATTTGAACTCAAAGTAAAGTTTCAGAGACAGTCAGTAGCAGTTGGCTAGCCAGAAATTAATATAGTATAAAGAGAGGCTTTGGCAGAGGAATGAATGAGTGAGCTCCCAGATTTGGGCAGTTGCTTTGGTGAACAGAATTAATTTGTGACAGATAACAGTTAGAAAAGATGGTGCCTCAAAGAAGATCTTCCTGAAGGATTCAAGAATCCAGGATTCAAGTCACAGCTTCTTCACACTTTTCACACTTCTTAGAATATTGGTGGGCACAGCCCAAATTTTACAGGTATTAAAACATTGCCCTGGGAGGCATGGCAAGATCTCAGCTCTTTTTTTGGGGAGTGACTTAGGTCTGGATTATTCAAGTGTGAGAGCTAGGTGTTTACACAACTTTAAAAACTGGTCCGTGAGTTTTAAGAGGTTAACTTCCATTCATTTTCACTGAGTTTTAGGCAGTGTCTGTGGTAGTCACTTTTGAAAATGGCTATGGAACGAGGGACCCTCAAAATAGTTGAGGAAGATCAAATAAAAGAAGGAAGTGAAGGGACATAAATTAAAGCTGTTTGATGTGTCGATATGGACTTTCTCCTAAGAGTTTCCAAGCACTTTAGCTTAATGCTAGAGTCTAAGCACTTAAAAAATGTGCCTTATCCTTGCTTTGCCTAGGTTTCCTCTGTATAAAGTAGGGATAATAGCCTGTCCCTGTCTCACAGTGATAAAAACATTAGAAGATTGTGAGATTTTTTCCAGTACTACATTAATGGGGGCTATATAAACACCTTAGATAGTGGAAAGGTAAGTTGAACTGGCAAAGCAGAGGTCGTGAGCAACTAGAGATGAGATGTAAAAAGAGGCAGAGTTGTGCAAGGCCTGGAAGGCCTGGTAATAACTTCATATACTGTATTATGTCTAGGAGGAAGAATTTCAGCTCTCACTGACCTTTATTTTGAGCTTTTTTCTTCTCTATTTTATTTACAGTTACACGTACTGACATTTGTACAATTTCACATTTGTCAAAGACAGAAATCTGGCAATTTTCTCTTTCAGACTTTGTTTTAAACTATGTGTGTGTGCACCTATATGAGATTAGCCTTCCATTAACTCCTATGGCGTGCAATTAGAACTTGCAGTAAGGGTACAAGACTCATTCTTGTAATAGTAATGGGTGTACAGGTATGCGTGTGTTTGATCTGAGTAGCGTATTTAGCTAAGAATGGTTCTGAAACTATTTTTTATGTCATAAGAATTGGAAGAAACTCAAACAGCAAAGCTTGCCTAATATTTTCCACTATAACGGCCTATTTTCAGAAATTTATGACCTTATTAAACTTCAGTCTTAAATTTTTAAACTTCAAACTTAAAATTTCCATGTCATGTGGTTGCTGAGAGTAGCTTTTGCCTGCAACAATGATGATTCAACCATTTCCTGAGCTAACAGCAGAGAAATATGTATTGGCCAGCATTGTTAAATTATTTGTGGTTCGTCTGTCATATACTGGAACAAAATTTGGCAGGGTGATGTCCTCTCAACACTTCCTTTAGAATCTACAAAAATTTGTCTCTTCTATGGTTATTGAGAAATCACCTTTTTCACACTCAGCCTTCTTAGTCACTGGCAGTTAAATTACTGGAGGAGTTAATCTCAGGCGTACAGAAACTGAACAGGATGACTGCCATCGCTCATCTGTGATTCTGTGGTGGCTCTGGCATCAAGCTCTGTGTCTAGAGGGCAGGTTTGGTGAGGGATAGGTTGGAGGAGATAACCGAGAAAACAGGTACATAAGGACCCAGCCCATAGCAACTGAAGAAAATGACTTCTTCCTGCAGTTCAGAAACTACTCTGGGGAATAAATAATTTCAAAATCCCCTAGAAAAATATGTCTTACCCACATGGTAGTGACTGGGCTGCACAGAGGATCCCTGCTGGCTTCTCACTTCACCTGCATGTGGAACCAAGAAGTCCTAGTCCTGCTCTGGGCTCTTTTTGGAGCCAGTACTGTGCTGTGTGATCCTATCTCCACTGCCTCAGTTTGCTTTTTTGTGTTAGGACATTAAAATCCCACCGTTGATCACTTCAAAGTTTTGAGGCAGTACCCCTAAGGCCAGATAAACTTAATATTAGTATTTCCCTGGTTTTACATGCTTGATTACAATCTCATTTTTCTTTTGACCTGGTGATCTGAGTGAGGATGCAGCTTTTCACTTTGCTTGAGCACATGAAACACTAAGCATATTTTCATGAGATGTATGAAGGAGGAAAATCGTCTTAGCCCCAGGGTTATCTGTAAATTTCATCTCCTGTAGTCAGTGGTCATTTTTAGGAAAGCTTATACTTTGGGTAAACAGATGGCCTGATCCTGCTCCTGCTGGAATAGTGGGATTTTCTATTACAGTGATAGATACAGGGGTCAGGCCTAGAAGCTTCTGAACAAAAATGCTGGAGAAAATTATCTTTCAGACCCTTTCATAATTTTAAAGGGTGCTTACTGAGTGATTCACTTCTTCCTTACTTCGTTTTGACACTGAGTTATCTGGCTAAAAACCAATCTTGCAAAAGACCCCTTCGAAGCTGATCCGGCCAGAGGGCGACTGCTTCTTTAGCAGCGCTGAGCCCTCTCACCACAAGGGAGAAGGGTTGTTTATTGAAGATATTTGCCTCTCTGCACCTTGCAGCATTTCACCTAATGTGCCTCATCTTGCAAGTGTGTCAGATCTGTAACTGTCATACAGCAGGTTTGCAGGATTAGCCCCACCTATTGCCCTTTAAAAACAGTTCTCTAACAATGACACAAAAAAAATGTGCATGTATGTGTAGGTGCGTTTATGTAATATGTGCATGCATACATACACATACGCCAGGTATGTATAGACTGACTGTCATCTATTGTACATTAGATAGCAAGACAATTTACTGTTTTCTGCTTAGTATGGAACTTTTAAAGAATGTATATGGACTATAAATATACATGTATACATAAATACACATGCATGCACACAAATATTCTTGTCTTTTATAGTGCACTAAAAAGCAAGACATTTTAGTTTGTTCTCCTTATGGAACTAGTTAAAAACGTGTTAGTGCATCAGTTCCTGTATTTCAGAAGAGAGCAGCACAGAGACGTGCAATCCAAAGTTGCTCGGTATTTTTAAGCTGAAATTAGATTCATTGCTTTGATTATTCCATTGTGGGCCCCAAGTTATATTTTAGTGTCCTTCACCCTTTTCTCCTTTATTATTTATAACCCACACTCTTTGAGCAATGACCAGGACTAATCTGTAACCTTCTGTCCTTCTGCCTGATTCGTTCTCTTTTGAAACACAAAGATTGAAGCAAATATTCTCAGACTCTCTGTTAAAATATAGATAGATAGATATTTCTCCTGTATGTCCTATACTGAAGTAAGACTTAATGGAGGTTTTGCTTTTCTAATTCAGTCTCAGTGGACCTACTTCAAAGAAATATAGCAGAGGACTGGGAAATATATATTTGGTATTCATTGTATTATAATGTATCTACCACACAATGCATCCACGTAGGTATTTTTAGGCATTCACCAAATGGGTTGTGTGGCCATCTTGATTGTTAGATTAATGCATCTGTGTTTTGTGGGTTTTTTTCCACCCCAATGTTTTGTTGTTTCCCCTGCAATGTTAGCTGCACCTAAATAAATAAATTAAATAGCAATTCATTTGTGCTCACTCTGCATCACAAAGAAGTGGGGCATAAAACAGCATTAGCAGTGAATCCCCCGAGGACCAAAGAACCTCACAGGGGGCTGGTCCTCTGAATGGTCTCTGTCACTCCCTAGCAGCTAATGACTGAAACAGGATCCATTGCCACTGGGAGCTTTTAATTTCCTTACATTGTACAGATTGCTCTGATCCAATGCAAAGTGACAGCTACCATTTCAGTACAGCTCATTAACAGCTTTTGCAAAAGCCAGCATGCACCATGTCTTCGCATATGCTATATTCCCGTGATCTGCGTTCGTGCAAGCTAGAATTCAGCCTTTGGATAAGTTATAAAATAACATAGTTGCAGGCATAATAAATGCAGTGTCTTAGATACCTGGGGAAAACAGACAGTGTATTTAAACTTATCTTGGGGCAGAACGATTCATGTCCATACTTCAGAATAACTTGTGGAAACTCAGGGATTTATTTGCTTGGTGAAAGACCAGCAATAATGTATTGAAGAGCAGGGAGCACATAACAAAGAAAACTTTCCAGGAAATTTAGGAAATGTCAGGATAGTTGACAGGGGAAGAGGAAGATGGAGACAATTCAAGAAAATAATTGGAAAATTAAGGGAAAGTTCTCAAATTCTCTAAGGCACATGGAATAACAGGACATAGTTATGTCTGTCAAGCATGGGCAACAAACTGGAATAAATTTTGTTGTGCTAGGTTGGTTTTGTATATTTTTTTAAGCACTAGGAAATTGTAGCCAGCACTGGTATCTTCAAAATCAGTGGAAAAATCTTGCTTTAATTTATACAGGGGTGTTTATTTTTCCAGCATATGTGTGTATAGGGAGAATTGTGGCTGGGTTAGTGGTCCTGAAAGCTTATTTTTTAAATAATTCTTGTTAGCAAAACAAAACCACTGAAAGCAAGAAAAGCAAAGCTTGGATTTTCCATTTCCAGAAGGAGCATTTGTGTTGAGTAGGAGAATAGCAGAATAGGTCCAGAGCATCCTTGTGTTCCTCATCCTTCAGCTCTTTGAGAGGGGCAAGAACTGTCCAGCTTGTGGTCTAGTAATTCTAACATAATTGAGGAACTCTGGAAGGGTGTCCCAAATCAGAAGCAATGTTGATGTTTGCCCTGTTATGAGTTTGTGGGAACATATCTGTGGTGCTTCCAAAGCAGCATCTTGGATCTGAGCATATTAGAATAGGTTCAAAGTCTGGAACAAATGAGTGGAGTTACAGTACCTTCAGAGGACATTGCTGAGTAGTTTTTAACGGTACAGGTTTTTATCAACCCTTCGTTCAGCTCAGTGAAACTGAAGGTATGAAACATCTTCAATGGTTATGATGAAGAGGTGGTCTCAGAACTGAGAGTATAAAATATTTTCTGTGTGTTTGCTGAAGGTGGCATTTACAGTTGCAGAAAGAGAAGTTTGGAAAGTCCAATGGGAAACAAGTCAACCTTAAGTGGAAAGTCATGGTTCTGAAAGCTACAACACCTGAGAGATGAAGCTTGGGCTATGCCTTGCAGAGTAAAGGCAGACAAGTTGCAAATAGTTGTCCTTTAAGTTCTCTCCCTAGTCTTGTTTCTGACTGGGAGACTGATTGGAGTCTAATTGCCATGAGAAGTTTAGATTAGTACATGAAATAAATAGCGTCAAATATGGGTAACATTATGAGAAAAACTGTGATGTAGTTACATTTAGGATTTTTAGTCTAAATGTGGAAGTTAATGAAAAGCTGTAAGGTGTGGCACAATTATTTTAAGGTGGTAACTTCCATTTTGAAGATTTTTTTTTTAATTCTTTTTTCTCTCTTTTTAATGTAGAAGATGAGAAAAGTGCAAATCCTAGGCCTGTAAGGTAGATGAGTTGAAACAATGCCATTGACAAATTAGCAGCATAGATCAAGGTGACTTGTAGTGACAGGAAGTAGTGATGCTCTCTAATATCCTACAGGACTCGTAGCAGGCAGAGAGAGAAACCCAGAATCTCATGGGTTTAGGGCAATACAGAATGGGATCACCCAGGAAGTACTAAAGTGTGAGGAGTCACCTATTCAGGATGGCAAATGTACATTTAGTGTCCCATAAAAAGAGCAGATATATTGTCAATATCAACAATGTATTTTTACAAGTAAAACTACATTTAAAAATATGTAAAACATTATGTAAAACACCTTGCTATAGCTTATAACCTGTTATTTCTAGCTGCAGTGTTCCTTTGACACCTCTTGGTCCTCAGCCATTCCTTCTGTCATTATGAAACATGTCAGCATGTAAAAAGAATATACACGTATATGTTTAATAAATAATGGAAGCACAGCTCAGTTTCTGAAACAAAATTAGATATAGGTCAATGATAGTACGCTTACGGAAACAAATACGATGATAAATAATTATAAATATGTTCACATGATGCACACAGAAAGATGGTTGTTGGCTATATATATACTAGAGTATCAGTAACAGGGAGTTTTAAAAATGGCATTAAACGTGTGTATCAGGAATATGTTAAGATGGAAAAGTAGTAAGTAAATATTGAGGCATCCAGTGGACAGAAGGTATGGTGGATCCTCATTAGTCCAAACACTTTGCGGGACTATATCCTAGTAAAAGCTCGCGTTCCTAAAGGTGGTGAGCTGCTAGTGCAAGTACATAGACTTGGACTAAGTTTCGCCACAAAGAATTAATATTTTGGGCTTACAAAAATGATTGTACTAAATCATAAAGATCTGAGAATAGTGACAAGAGGAGTAGGAAAGTGGATCAGCATTAGCTGAGGCAGCTGATTTATGGAGCTCTGAGGTAGCCAGCATCTTCTCCAGATAACAACTTGTGGCGTGGGTGGGACTCCCTGCTTTGAGGAGGTGTCCTTAAGTGTCCTTATTGCAGGCTCTAACCTCTTGCCAGGGACCTGCTGCCTCCTAATTGCAGAGTGCCTAGGGGCTTGTCTGAGTGTGGGATCCTGCATGTCCCACTTCTAGGGAAGCTTTGAAAAGTCTCTGTAGCTAAACTACTGCAAAGGGCCAAAATAACCCTTTGTGTAGCCATTATTCATCATTATTTGGCCATTATTCATCCTTATTTGGCCATATTCAATTATCAGCAAAGGAGAAAAATTTAAAATAAATTTAAATAAACCAGATAAGTTATGATTAAAGAAGCTGGAATTACATTTATAAGCAGACAGACTTTTTAAATAGTTAGTATCACGTATAGTCCCAAGCCATCATATGTTGGTTCAATCAGGTACATCTCTAGTAATAGGAGACCAGCACTGTGCCTGGTGATATACCTCCCAGTCATACTTTTTTCCTGTTTGGTTGTAAAAATACAGTTTTACACAACTGCATGGTGTTTCTACAATATGTTGTGCTCTAGAGTAATGCAAGAATGCACCCAGCCACATGTCTTACATCTCTGGCTGAATGCGTAAGCAGCCTGGGTGCTGAAGCTCTAAACAGCATGTTATGTTGTCTGTGACACTCAGAAGAAGTCTACAAAGCAGATGTTGCAAAATTAATTAAAATTATGGATTAATAGTACTTAACAGTGCTTAGAAAATGTTATTTCTACCTCTCATTTCTCTGTAAGGGGGAAAAATTAGCAAACTACAAAGGACCTGTTGAAGGATCCTGTCCTGTGCACGTTGTTCCCCCAAAGTGCAATGGTAGCTTTTCAAGTGTCAAGGTTACACATGTGAGTTAAATTGCAGGGTCAGATGCTGCTCTTTGATGTGCATGAAGAATCCATTTGATGATGACAGATTAATCAGGCAGGCCTTAGGTGGTGAAATTGGGGTATTTTACTGTTTAATTCAAACGAGAACATGTGCAGCCACATTTTCAGAAATATATAGTGACCATGTACCCTTAAGAAAAAGTTCCTAAAATAAGTACTCTGTATTGGTTCAGATGGGCAGGATGTGTTAAGAGCTGAATCACTTTGGGAGCATCAACTCCCAAAATCATGAATATAAAAATCATAGGTTTGGGGTTTTTTTCAATAGTAATTTCTTGCTTCTTGGGTTTTGAGGCTCCGTGGTTCTTGTATTCATGTTTCTACTCTCTAAAAGCATGAAAAGCTGAGATTTTTTCTTTTTTTTCGGTGGTGGTAGAGAGGGGGAAGAGAGAAAACTCATCTTCTGTATTCACTTGTCTCCCACAACAAGACCTTTAGAAAAGCATTAAATATGATAAGTCTCAGTGAAGCAAAGTGACTGTAAAGGCTACATGTGGTGACTAAACTGAGGACTGTGTGAAAAATTAGCGGATGCGTTGATTCCTTTTTTGTTATCAGGGCTATAGCTTCTTGGATTAATGAAGAAGCAAGCAGACTTTGTGATTCTTCAAAAAGTGTGAGTCTTGTGATGAAAGACGTATCCTGGGATGGGACATAGCGACGTATTTCCATTTAGAGTTCAGTTCTCTGCTGGCCCGTGTCAAGAGACAGCCCCTACAGATGCAAGGTGAGCTTTGCGAAGCTGCTTAGCCAGGCATCAGAAACTGCAGGAGAATGGCTATAGTGAGCCTGTGCGGTGCCTGCACCTCTGCTGGGCTGAACTCCCAGAAAAGGGTGGTGATAATTTTTCCCTCTGCAAAGAGAGATCCTGTTACATGGGGTCATCCTACTTGCTTTCCCCTTTACATGTGAGGGGAAGTGGGGAAATGGAGGCAAATAACCTTTTTGACAAAGAGGAAATTAAACAGGGAAACTTTTAACTCTGAAAAAAGGTAGTTTCTGTAGTAGGGTGCAGGACTAATGTTTAGTCTCTTTTTGTGTGTCTGTTTTTCACAGGGTGAACTTAGCTGGTTGTTCCCACTCCCCCCCTCATTTGAAGGACTTGGGGGTAGGCAAAGGAGTGTGTCTGGGACTGGGTTATTCTAGCTGCAAGAAAAAGGAAATAGTATTTAAAAAAAACATTTAATTAAATGACAACACTTGGGATTTCATTTAGTTCACATTACAAGAGGAATTTAGACTTCCACTGCTACCACCTGCTGCCAGGCTGAGCTGTGAGTGTTGTTCCCGCGTCTCACCGATGCAGGTGAACTTACTGCCGAACCACTTTCACAGTCCAGAAAGCATGACATTCCTTGTTACCAGTGGGAGGAAAGGCTAATTGAGAAGTGTGTATAAAAGCTGTAATGAGTAGCATTTACATGTATTGATTAGAAGTAGGGCCACCGTCTCTCATTTATCACCACCAGCAGCTGTGAAATTTTCCCCACGTCGATTGGCACGGCTCATATTCCCGCTCCTCTGGTTCTTTATTGCTTTTTCTTCCCCCCACCCGCCCTGAACCAGAGTGCTGATCCACCAGCTGGAATGGGCTGGTAATTACTCCAGCTTCTCCACCAGCTGCCACAATTGCCAAACCGCTGGAGTGAAAAATTCCATCCCGCATTTCCGATTTTTTACATTACCACTGCATAATCATATTTGACGAATAATTAACCTGGGTTAATACTTCAGGGAGCCATTTGCAAGTAAATTGATAAGCTGAGTGCTGTAAAGGCGCACAAGGGCTAAAGGCTTTAGGAAGCTGCACACAACAGCCCACTGACTGTGCTGTTTTAATACATGCACACCTTCTGACCATCTTAATTAAGAGTGGCCTGTGGGTTCTGTCCTCCAGCCTCCTTAAAGAGTGTGGCTCAGGAGGAGGGAGAGGATGGGAAATATACTCAAATTAAACTTGCTGCTGTATCTGTCTCATGGCAGTGGTGCAACGGATGTGAATAAGTGCACTTTTCCTCCCTTTTAGATTTAGAAACAAACACTGTTAGGTTGGAAATTTGTTAGAGAAGGTTGAAATCAATGGAAATTTTCCCTGCCAACTCAGTGGAGCTGGATGCGGGTTGGAAAGCTATTTTCCCCACCTTTAATAATGGCATGCAGGTCAATGAGAGAGCAGAGTTGAGTCCTTTTGGGAATGTATATATTTGTATATTTTTTTTCAATTAAGGCAGCTGCACTGTGCTTCAAATGCATGCCTTTGCTTTGGGGTTGATCCTGGACTTCTGAGATAAATGGAAAACCTCCCTATGAGACTTATGTGGTTTATAAATCCACTCTTTCTTTGACTTAAGCTTTTAGAGTGTTTGGCATGTATCTATTTTGGAGCAGAATTGCACCAAATAGTTATTTGTAGCTTTCATCAGGGTTTCTTGGGGTTGGGCTTGGCTTTTTTTTTTTTTTTTTTAAAAATATTTTCAGTTTGTTCTTCACTTTTAAAGCAGCTAGCAGTATGTGTTTATTTTCCTCGATTTTGGTTCTTTTTTTTGGATAAATATTTCATAGCTAAATAATTTAAAGAATAAGCTTATCACAGGTGAATCAGCAAAAATTTTATAATGCACTTGTAAGAATCCTGTAAAAAGTAAACCAGAATAACTTATTTGCCAAAAATATAAGACTGTTCAAATGACGGGTCCCACCAAAGCTTTCCTTCATGCCAAGGCTTATACTTACGCTTAAGTCCCTCCAACATGGGCTCTTTGGCAGATCCTTGCTTGATAATTCAGCAAGAGAGAATGAACAAGCCTCCTTCCGTTAGGAAGACAAGTGAAATTCATCATATTTCATCATCTTAGTTGATTCTTATAACGTTTTTCTGACTCAAAAAGTCAGGTATTGATTGAGGCAACATAAAGGCTGTGGATGAGGGGTCCAGAGAATCTCTGCCATGTTTGTTTTTCTGGTCCAATGTTACTGTCATCCAGGCAAATACTACTTCTTCAAGGTGGCCAGTAAATGCCATAGAAACCTTCTGAAGCGAGGTTTTGGGCACAGCAAGAGGAAAGAATTAAAGTTAAATAAGACTCATATTATTGCAAATCTTATCTGGGATTTGCTTTGTTTTGGTTTTTGCTATGTAGCACCATTTCTTAGATTCACAGAAAAATCTCATAAGGAACATTAAAATGCATTTCTATTTCTGGGAAGATATGCCAGAAAACAGTGTCTAAATGATCTGAAAAAGAAGGGAACTGGTCACTCTAGTATTTCCATAGAAGCTGTGTGATTTGTTATCTCCTCAAGACTTCCAGCCTAACTCCTGATTTTTGGAAACATCTGGTCTGACATTCTTGGTGGCAGCCCTGATGTGCTGTAGAACTGCAAAGCTGTAAATTGGGAGAACAATAAATGGATTTGTGTATTGTGTACTTGCACTTGCCAGCATGCCCCAAGCTGGTGGCACGCAGAACACCATCCAAGACAGCGTTAGCAGTGGAGTCACGTAGCAGCTGCACACCTAGCCGGGGGGGAACAGTCACCAGCCCAGGACGCTGCCTGGCTGAACTCCCTGTGCAAAGCCCTGTGAGCTCCTCACAGATCCTTGGCGTGTCCCATCACTTGAGCCCCAGGAACACCTCTGGAGATGGTGAATGGGCATGTGGAAGCTACAAGAGCTGTTTAAGTTATTTAATCTCTACATGAAAAAGAAAAATTATCAGAAGACGGTTAAATAAAAATGCATGCATTAGGGTTTAAGAGATCAAGGCAGTTTTATTATTCACTAAGATGACTCAGGAGAGAGATGCAGATGGGATTATTTAAAATTAGACATTGTCAGTAAGGTCCTGTGAAGAGCCAGGCTTTCTGTAAAGTGGCTCTGTCTTAGAAGTATGCTGACTGTGGTAGCAGATTTGGGTAGGTTGCCCTGAAATTACCTGGAGGCAACATCATCTTTCTTGAAAGGTGCAGTACTTTTTTAAGAAGCATAAACCCTAATCATGTGAAAAAATTATCTTTCTATTATGTCATTTGCTTTAAATAATGGGGGTTTGTCAAAAGTAGCTTAAGTTAAAATTTGCCTTATGTGTAGAGACTTACCTTGTTGCTAGTGCAAACCTAAGGATTTCTGGGCTATTTTGTGTCATTTGAAATCTCTGCAGTTTCAGAGAATTCCGGGAGGAAGAATATTGCTTAAAACCATGGTATTTACAGGATTTTAAGTGGGTCTGCTATTTTTTTTTTTTTATTTTTTTTGGCAAATAAACTCAATTTAGTAAGTATTGTATAAAAAACTTCTTCATTGTACAGGAGAAAGGGTAGCCAAACCCTGAATTTCTTATTTCAGCCTCAGGATGAGAGCTGTATGTATTGTGGCAGACATACAAACCCTGTATAAATCCCTATGAGGAATTTGGTACAGGGGATTTCCATGGCAAATATGATACACTAAAGACCACCATCATTAACTCACTGCTGGTCAGAACTCTCGTGCACAAGGTGAGTTTGCCTTAGCAAGTGCTGCTAGAAACTGAGGCGGGTGCTTCAGGATGTGGCCCATTGACATTAAATATGAAAGGAATTAGCCCTTTCAGTTTTGTTTTCCTCTGCTGTGCCGCTTTCCAGGTCTGCCTTATCATTTTCAAGCAGCCAAATTGTCGTCTGTCTTATTGTCTGCTCAGCTGGCTCTGTGAACGTCCTCTTTCAAACCTAAATAGGATTGCATGGGATGGCCTGCCAATTCGGAAAATAAATAAAGAGAAACACGAATGTGACTGTCATGCTGTATTCCCCCAGCCTGTAAGCAGTCTGGCTTTTTTTTAAAGTAGAGCTTCTGTGCATGCCGGACCGAAAGTCAGCGCTGGGCATTTGTCACCATGTGTGGTAATGCAGGGAAAAGCAGTTCCTTTCAGAGCTCAACTGTAGCACTAAGTGAAATCAATGGCCAAACAATCTAACACAATTGGTCACATATTGATAGAATTAAACACCGCTGTTAACGTGACTTGTCATTGATCTGACAAAAACAGAGTCCAGGGTAAAAGTTGCCCGAAGCCTTTAGACTCTGTGTTTATGTAGCAAAGGTTGGGAAATTATTCGCTCCATCTGCTTCTAACATAATTTTTTTTTTATTTTTGCTGACAACACTCCTCACTCTAGAAAACACTTGCAGAACTTTAACCTCTTCATTGTCAGAAACCTGTGAGTGTGCAGCAGCCCCCCCGCCGTGCAAATTCTCTCTTGGTTCAAGGCATTGGGTCTCTCTCCCTGGGTGTGCATGGGGGAATGCTTACAAAAGTACTGGGAACCTTTCCTGGGCCAGGAGCAGAGGAAGGCTGGTCAGCACAGGGACATGGTCATCTGGATCAGCTGCAGGCAGGTTTGCCAGCAGGCAAACCCAAACGGTGGAGTACAGAGTGTTACCGACTTCAAAACAGGGAATATGTCAGGAAAGCAGAATTAGGCCCGTACCTTCTGGTGTACAACGCATCTGGCTCGTGCAGGGTATAGATGTGTTGTCATGTGGCGGCTAAGGTTCAAAGGGTAAAAATACCAATAAAGACGGCAATTAAGAGGTTCTCTGCTAATATCACTTGAAAATAGTCTGCATTTCAGGAATCATTTTTATTGAGCACCAGCTTTGCATCTGTAGTTTAGCTGTTGGCCTTTTGTTGATGTGTCAGAATCCAAAAGATTTTACATTATGAAATCTTCAGCTAACTGGAATAATTGCCGTGCATGCTGGAAACAAACACCTAATGAGTGCCTGAAATGTCTGAGCAAATTGCTCCAGAGTATTTGCAGGGGAGACTTGTTCTTAATGCTGCTGAGTTCTCCGATCTGACCTACGAGTCACGCTTTGCTTTTAGGCTGATTGCAAACCTGATAATGTTTTCTAAAGTACCATAAGAGGAAGAAGCCTGGGTTTGTAAAAAGCGTATCTTCCTGGTAACTTGTAGTCACAACATGTCAGCCCTGCGTTTCTGCACCATTCGCAGTGTCAGGAAAGGCATTCTCACCTGCTCCGCTCTCACAATCACTTCTCTCCTCCGCTCCTACAGCTCTTTGCCTCTTAGACGTCTATTTTGTTTGCTGTAATCTTTATGTTGTGTTAGAGGTTATAGATATTTGACACTTTGATAGTGGGTGTTGCTTCTTTGTTTATCTGCTGGCTGCCGAGCACGGGTATTGCTGGCGATGGTGCTTCTGCACGTGCCGACAGGGTGTGCGGTGCTCCTGGGCAGCCTGAGCACCCCAGGGTGATCAACAGCAAAAGGTTGCCACACACCTCAGTTTTAGGGGAGAGCAAGGAAGAGCTGTGTTTGCGGGTTTTTTGTTTACTTTTTTCCTGATGTTACAGTTGTATAATAAAAGCTTTCCACCCAAGTTCGGTGTAGATATTGCTGGTGGATTGTTGTTGCCTGTGGCAGCCACAATGGCAAGATTTGCTGTGCTGTATGCAGCCTAGGGACTCTGAGGCAAGTTATCACACCTCCACGGCTCCTTCCTTTAATTCACAAGCCTTGCAAAGATGTAGGGAGGGAGGGAGAAAAAACTTTAATGTACACAGTAACCTAGTCGCAGGGGGTTGAGAGTCAGAAAAGACTTATGCTGCTTACTTGCACTTCTGGCAACATTACAGAAGCAGACAGGTTTCTTCTGAGTGGAATATGAGTTTTTCCAAGATTATTAGTAGAAAGACATTCCCCCAGTAGGAAAAGAGCAAAGATACCTGTGCACAGTAATTGCATTCTCGCAGTCTGAAGCTCTGTGGGACACAGTGATGGTGTTAATCCACCTTCTCCACATCCTTGTCATGAAACACCAGTTCATCGATGGTATATGCGTCTGAACTGGAAATGTGAAATGCTTGGAAAAGATTACCCTATGCTGAAGTCGAAAGCTAATTGCCCATCATGACAATTCCCAGCAGACTGGTACATCTGAAGTCTCAGTGTGAACACTAAAAGCTCATTCCCGGGGTTAAAGAACCCTACTGACAGATGGGATGTCAGGAGGGAGACGTAATTGCACAACAGAAGTGGTAACCTGTACAGCTTGGGAAAAGAATAGGACACAGCTCCTGCATCTTCAAAGAAATAGCTAAGGCCAGGCCTTTGAACTCTATCAGGAAAGATCACCCCACCAAGAAGGCAGCAACGTGCTGTGGCCTTCCTTCATACAAATGCTGTCTTTGCTCCTCCTCTCTCGGTTGTACCCCTTCTCTTTTCCTAAAGTGATCTGAAAGTCCTACAACTTGGTGATGGTTTCACGAAGTGCCCTGATGAAGAATGTAAGCAATGTGAATACCAAACATCATACTGCAGCATGACGAAAACAGAAAGAGAGTGCGCACACAAAGGCTTTCCTTCTCTCATCTTTCTATGCAGTCGTCGGAGTAACTTTCGTAGAAGTTCTTCAGCAATTGTGCTTGGCAGGTTTGGATGTTATAGCACCTGCAAAATCTGTTGAAGCAAGAACAAATGATGTGAAATGAATTTCAGATGTTTCAGACTTGATCCACATCTGAATAGCGCCTGTAGTTTTAGAGTCTGCTTTCACTTGCGGTAGGGAATTCAAGGCGTTTTTGTAAGACATAAGGTTGCATTTTTTTTTCAGTAAGAGGCCTTACCTGTACTGGCATTTTCTCACCAAAAGAAATTAAAAGACAACTCAATTTAGGGTGAGTAGACTACACGGATATACCTCAGTATCATTTTCATGCTGCATTATTAGAGAAAACTCAGAAATGCTCATCTTATTTCATCACTCGTTGCAAGTAAAATGGATTAAAAAACAAAAAGCTCTTCACATTTACTTGACTCACCTTTACCTTTTAGAATATAAAGGTTAAGGACTTCAGTTACCTTTTAGTTTCTAAGTTCCAAAACACCAGAGCTTTTTGACAAAATCCCCATATCTAGTCCTTCGAACTGCACGTCTGTGTTTGCAATGCTTCCTTTTGAATTTTTTTTAATCATCGGCAAATAGCAGTTCTGTCTAACAGCTGCTCAAAATTTGTGTCAATTAACTTTTTCTAGACTTCATGGGATGCAGGAGCAATGGCAAACTCTGCCCTGAATTTGTTCCTGTTCGCTAGAATAACAGTACTTAATTTTAAATGAGGACTAGTTAAATAATTACATGTAACCTTCATGTTAATGTTACTTCATCACTTTCATTATTGTGTAACACTCTAACAAAGAATTAAAACTAAATATCCTTGATAGATTTGCAGGGATGTATTATGGTCACTGGAGACATTTTAAACAGTGCAGCCAGCTGAGTGAGGTTTCTGTGCTGTCTTTATCTCTTTGTGTCCATGAAGTGTTTAGTTCTTATTACAGCTTACTTATGCAGCCTAGGATTGAATTTTTTTTCCCCTTAACTTAGACAATTGGCTGATCAAGGACAGCTCTTTAAGCGGGGTTGAGAGATCTGTAATAAATTATCAAAGACCTGTGAAGCTAGCTTCGTAATAAATTATCCCGAGTCCCATGCAGTCCCTAGCATTGCAATTGGAATTCATGGGAGCCTGGCCTGACACGTCTCAAGAGAAAGTCTTAATCCTTCAAGTGAAAGCCTGAGAAACTTGGCATGACAGAGTGTATAAGATAAAGCCATGATGATCTGCCAAGACTATTTTAGAAATTTTGTGCTTAATGGCCTCAGCTGTATTTCTCACTGGTATTGTTCTTCCTCCAATGGATCTTTAAGTCTATTGACATGGTGAAATATGGATGGGCCAATAGGATGGATGAACTTTTAATTATCTGTGTGCCACACTTCTCTTGCAGTGAATACCATAGGTTCTTGGTTTCATAGATATTTCTGTGTGTCCATAACCTTACTGATGTGAGTGATTCCACTGATGGGAGCACAACTCCCCCAACCCTGGTTCATGGTAGCGCAGGTGCAGAGTGGGCAGGGAAGAGAGTTTTTGCTGCCACTTGCATCATAAGAGGTGGGAGAAATACTTAACAGGGGCTGCTGCCCCCTCACCGCCCCGCAATGTCTCCATCCACTGTATCAGTTCTAGGATAAAAGAAAGCAAGTGCAAATGCACCTGCAGAATCGGAACTGGTAGCTACTCAGTGTTCATTTTACTGCAGTTGGTTGTTTTTTTTTTTTATTCTCAGGTGTATTTGAATCAAGCTGAACTGAACAAGGCTCAGAGGGATCCATAAAGTCTTCTGAAAAAAAAAATATCTTAAAATATCTTTTCTCTACATAAAATTGTAATGACATTGAAGTGTTTTCAGTGGAGACTTTCTGGCGTAGAAAATGGGTTGTTTCAGGAAGCCAAGACTCTCCCTTTTAGGGTAACATTCTTAATTTTTTCAGTAAGAGCATTCTGAAAGGCTACTATTAGAGTAAGATACTCTATTCCTATATCCTTAGCTAATTTAAATTTTGATAAGTTTCATGTTTTTGGCGAGTGACAAAGGAGAACATGTTGCTGTGGTGGAGAGACTGGAATCAAATAATTACCCATTGAATCAGTCAGCTAATCAGGGGAGTAAAGGTTAAAAAAAATCCATGTGAGATGCATTAATGAAATGTTTGTATGTGACACGGCAAGATCTGAATGACAGATGTGTGTCATACCTTGCAATATCATATGGATGGAGCATCCACCTAGATTTTATAGTTCCATATTATTTGTATTGCAGTGTTTTCTAAAAACCTGAGAAGGACTGGATATTATTTTAGAATGGAAAGCATTGGAAAGCTGGTCAGGAAAGTGATGAAAATATGTATCATGATGACTATAATAAATACAATGAAAGAGCAATGAAAGCAAACTCAGGGAAACATCTGTTAGCAGATGATATGTTGTGTATCGTATGATATATCCATGGGACATGTATGACATTCATATAGGAACGGCAGCAGCTACATTGCGGCCTTCCAGTACCTAAAGGGGGCCTACAGGAGAGCTGGGGAAGGACTTTTTACTAGGGCATGTAGTGACAGGACGAGGGGGAATGGATATAAACTGGAAGAGGGCAGGTTTAGGTTAAACATTAGGAAGAAGTTTTTAACTTTGAGGGTTGTAAGGCACTGGAACAGGTTGCCCAGAGAGGTTGTTGAGGCCCCATCCCTGGAGGTGTTCAAGGCCAGGCTGGACGTGGCCGTGGGCAACCTGGTCTAGTGGGAGGTGTCCCTGCCCATGGCAGGGAGGTTGGAACTCGATGATCTTCAAGGTCCTTTGCAACCTAAACCGTTCTATGATTCTATGTCTGCACATGCAGCATTTAAGAGAGAATTCGTGTCCTGCATAAAGATATTTTGGTGTATGCCCAGAAGCCAGTCTGCCTAGTGATTAATATTAGTGCTATTCTTCCCTTTTGATTGAAACCCCTCTGGAGGGAAAGGCAACCAGTAGCTTCAGCATCGGATTATTAATGTTGCTGACATACAGAGGAACTGTTGCTAAAGTTGCAAGGTTTAACCAAATGGGTAACCACAGTGTGCTGTTCCTCAAGTAAGATGTTCACAGCCCCGCATAATACAGTGTCCCCTGGCTGTGACACAGCAAGGCACTTATGTCCAGTTTTAAGAAGAGGCATATTGGACTGGATCAGTCCAAGTCAGCCTCCAGCATCTCGCATGAGTCATCCCTGCAGGGACCCTGCACGGTAGTCTCTGCAGAGCTTGGGAGACAGTGGAAAAAAAATTAGGGGTTTGGGAAAGATCTCTTTATTGGAAAAAAAATTTCACAGTGTCGTCGTTTAACCCTGGCAACTAGAACCACACAGCTGATCGCTCACTCTCCCCAGTTGCGATGAGGGAGAGAATCAGCAGACTGAAAGTGAGGAAAAAATCATGGGTTGAGATAGAGACAGTTTAATAGGTAGAGCAAAAGCCATGCGCGCAAGCAAAGCAAACCAAGAAATTCATTCACTGCTTCTCATTGGCAGGCAGGCGTTCAGCCACCTCCAGGAAAGCCGGGCTCCATCACGCATAACAGTTACTTGGGAAGTCAAACACCATCACTCCAAATGCCACTGCCAACCCCCCCCACCCTCCCTTCCATCTTCTTCCTCCAGCTTTATATACTAAGCATGACATCATATGGTATGGAATATTCCTTTGGTCGATTGGGGTCAGCTGTCCCAGCTGTGTCTCCTCCCAACTTCTTGTTCTGGCCCAGCCTGCCCACTGGCAGGGTGGTGTGAGGAGCAGAAAAGGCCTTGAGTAGCAGCAATTAAAAACACCAGTGCACTATCAAAAGTATTTCCCATCCCAAATTCAAAACATAGTGTTACACCGGCTGCTAGCAAGATGAGTTAACTCCATCCCAGCTGAAACCGTGACACAGAGGAATAGGTAACCGATGATAAAAGAAATTTTATTATGTAAAATTAATATTTCTTAAAAATACATATATACCTACTCATATTTATTTATTGTTACGCATGCTGTGAGATTGGTAGTTTTTGAAGGACTAGCATGTAGTTGTTTGACAGCACTGAAGACTTACACCCTTCTCAACTTCTTGCAATTCTGAGTAAAATTAACACCACTTAATTTTCACAATTAAATGCTAATTTTTGGTTGACTTGGGTGGGTTTTTTAAACAGAAGCGATATGGGAGGATGATCCTTGTCCTCTTGTTTCATCTGCATGTGGAACCATGTCTAGCGTCGCGTGAGACCAGGACTAGTGCAAGCAGTTTCTGGTACAAGTAGCTGGTAGCTGGGCCTAAATTTCTGAATTCTGCACTGCACAAGTTGTGCACTGACACTGCGTTCAAGATGACAAAGCACACATAGGATAATTCTGTAAGTGCTGGAGCTGGGCTCCAGGAGGGCCAAAGACTGCTGGGGCTGACTCAGACACGAATCCCACTTCACGAAAACACTAAGGGTTTGCGCCCACCTTTTCTTCCCATTGTGGAAAAGAAACATACCTATTTCAGTAAAGGAAGATGGAGAGGAACGTGCATCTTAGAAAATGTGAGGGTATGGTGCCATGGGATATTAGCTTGGGAAATCAGAGACTCTATTTTGTGTCCTGAATCAGATCTTAGTGCTCCCAGACTCAGTGAAGTGCAGAAACCACTGGGGCGGTGGCTGTTCTTAGAAAGCCTAGTCTGTTTCTTTCCCCCTTCGGTTCTGGTTTCAGTCTGAAATTTCATTCTGTATGTTAGAAATGAGTGTTCTGCTGCACATTGAGTGTACCGCTATACACTGAGTCTACCCATCCTCTTCTGAAAATGGAGTTTTGGTGAAATTCAGTTAACTGGTTTTAGCTCCTCTGGCATTTTCCAATAGACATAAAATAGCATAGAATCAGAAATGTTCTACCTGGGTATACAGGTCAAATTAATCCCATGTCAGAGACATAGTTCTTTATAGCAGTCCTTATCGCCAAACAGGGAAAATCAAATTTGCAAAATTTTCATGTCTTATAAAAAAACAAATTTGGAAATGTGTTTTTAATTGATTTATAGAGCATTGGAAATTAAATTACATAAAAGAATTACACTTTTTTTTTAAAAAAAAAACAGGAAAATGGTTGTAATTTTTTAGCCCACTTCTTTTAGTGACATTTAGGAAAGTTGACTATTGTATTAACTCTTTGTAATCCCACTCCATTGTTACAATCCCATATGTACAAAGGATTTCATGGCACTAGATGCTGTATAAATATAGGACAAAAAAATGGAGCTATCCCCAGAAGTTACAGAATTTTTGAAAAATATGGAAAAGAGAACGATGCTGGGAATATGACATTAGATAGTGGAAATGAAAGGTAAAGAATTTTCGGCTCTCTTTCTACTAGGCACTAATTAATTCCAAGATGTGCCAAAATGTTCCCAATTTTCATAAACCACAGTATGGCTCAGTGTCTGGCAGGACTGAACCCTATAATGCTGAAGCAACCATGATGCTGATGAGCAGGAGTTTTGTTAAAGCCTTTTCTTTATTTTATTTATACTTACAGGATGGAAAAGAGCAGGGTATGCAACAGCTGGAAACACAGCATGTATTTTGCATACATAGAAAAGCAGACAAAATAGAAATAGCAAGGCATTGATACACATGAGAAAAATTGCATCAATACTTTAGTCATACATCAGCTTATGAATACTGTATTGATCTGTTTTTCTTCCAGCATCAAGATAAGATTAGTGTTACATGCATGGAGCTTCCTTAGCTATTGAATGCCAGGATTAGTGATTGGAGCATGGGGACTGGTAGTCAAGAAATCTGGAATCCTAAGTTGGACAAAACACTCCTGACTTTTTTTTCTTGCTTTCCATACCTGTTATTGTGACCAGGGAGATATTTCATACTTGCTTGTCTTACATGTCTGATGTTAAGTATTACTGGGCAATTTAAGCAGTTTTAAAATGTTGTATGTGCAGAAAAGCTGCTGCCTGTTATTCTGGTCCATGAGTGTCCCTTTGACACTGTTGCATTGTATTCTTTGTCGTATTTGTATTGTTCTGGCAGCCAGAGACCCAAGCGAAGTGTTGTGTCAGACACTGCATGAGCATGTCGCAGGAGATAGTGCCTGTGGTTCTGGAACCAGTGTGCGCTCTGCAGATTGGGACTAGGTGCCACTGCTTGCGGGCAGCTCCCTCCACCAAGCTCCCTCAGAGGCCTTATGCCTCCTCCTGGCAGAGGCAGCCTTCCGTCCTCCATCTCTTTGCCAAATAATGTGCCTTCCCCTCCAGAGCTTGCTGTGTGTCTCTGCGTCTCGGGGATGTGAGAGAGTCCTCTGGTGAGGTATCTTATTGAAGACAGTAATGTAAATAATAATAAAAGGAATCGATTCCTTAGGAAAATTGAGTTTTCCCAAGTATCAAGTCCTGGTCTGGGTTTCCTCCCTCCTCCCCTGTGTTTTTCATAGGAGAGAGGGAAAGTAGGAAAAACAAGTCACGTAGCTGCACATCATGACAATAGATAATAGTAAGCAGCTTTAGTGGCCTTTTCTGTTGAAGTGCTGCCACTCTCCCTGACAATATGGGCATGCTGACTAAGAAGGATAGAAAGGAGAACTGAGCTGGTACAAAGGAAAAAGAGAGTGTACCGTACCTGAAGAAATTTAGATTGTTGTCTTCCCGAGGAAAACATTTTTATTAACCAGCTTTGCTTTACAGCTTTAAAAAGGCATAGTTTTCCTTGTCATCTCCTCACTGCATTTGTGTCAAGAAAGTGCTTCTGAAGTAAAGTATGCTTCCAAGTTTCGAAGACGTGGGGTTTGATACAGTTCCTCCTGATGTCTGTTGAAGCTTCTCTCACTGGCCTTGTTGGAAGTGAGTTCAAGCATGGGAGTAATGGGAAGGACCTGCTTGCTTTTATACTCTCACTCAAAATCTTCTTAGGGTCGTATGAATACTCTAATAACAACCTGCTTTCCCCCCCAGTTACCATTTTCAGGTACAGATCCATCAGTAAAAACCCAGTTCTGTACTAGCATGTGGCTTGGCCAACCCCTGTTAGAAGGTTACCATACTGCAGTCCAAAGTAGTAGCTGCTGAACTCTTCCATGTTTTATGAGCTTTTGGAGTCTGACAGAGTCTCAGTTTTTCCTGCTGCCTTCAAATCTGCTTTTTTATTGGGGGGCGGGGGCAAGAGAGAAAGAAACATGAAGAAATTGGACAGATAAACAGGCTTTACACTGGGATTTTTAACACACCACTGCTTTTATTAAAATAATATAATATAAATAATAATATAAAAAGCATGCTGCTGTTTCTGTTTAGCAGCTCTGCTGCCAAGCTCCAAATCAATCTAGTTCAAGCTTCCCTTGGGAGTCCCCTTTCCTTAATTTTTCGTGAGTCAGGAAGTATTTCTACCTGCCTCAGTGTGCTCCTGGTACAAGAGGAGCCGAAGAGGAGAAGCGCTTTTGCCTTTCTGTATCAGGTACTGATCTGATTTGCTCCCATCAGGCAATCAGATACTCCTTTGGGGGGTGACTTACCCCTGTGGCTGCCTCCATGACAAGCTGGCACTCCTCAAGAGGAGTTATCTTACAGTCTGGGCCAATTTCCTCTTGGTTTCATAGCAAATAGGTCAAAGACCTTCCTTTTCAGGCTCAGGTTTGTGCACTTCCAGTCTGCAGCTGAATACACAATTCATCATGCCCCTAATCCAGGGCTAGATGTCTCTTGGCTAGCCCTTCTCCCAGCTCAGTTAGTCCACATTCGCTAGCAGGGTATATTGGTTACGTGCAGAAAGACATTGCAGATGCTCTCCCAAAACCTGCCTGTAATACTAAATGCTAATTTTTCAATGACAAAAGTTCAGTGGAGAATGTAGTGCTCTTTGATGGGAATTTCATTTCTTTACAGGCTTTCCATGCCATGGCAAGATTAACCCGTGTGCATTTCACCTCTTTACGCCAGTGATAGACATGATCCTCCTGATCCTAAATACTCTTTCTCTGCATCTCATCCATTCAGAACACATATATTGAAAATGCATTCATTTGTGGTACAGTTCTGAAAATCTTTTCTCTTCCCATCCCAGATACAGATATATTTTAGCATTAGATATTAAGAGATTGGGTAGAAAATGCTGGATATACCAAAATAAAAGGAGAGACCGTTGCAACTCAGGCTTTTTTCTTATTTCTCAGTTGGCCGAAAAAAAAATCAAGTCATAAAACTGCAACAATTAATTGAAGATTAATTTCTTGAATCTGCATTGACCCCGGCAAATGCTTCAGGTTCTTGAGGTGAATGATTTACAGAATGTAAATAGTTGTTTAAAAACAAACTATGTAGTTTGAGTACTTTAATTCACTTTTACAACTAGGTACGTGCAACTACTGCAAACTGCAGATGCAAAATTTTGCTTAAAGATGAGACAGTAGATCAGACTGGCTTTTAGAGGAATATTTCTATTGTAATTCTTTATCCTTTAGAATGATGCTGAAGCATAAACTAACACTAAGGGAGGAAAGAGGGAAATTGTATTTCTACTTGTGTAGGAGTCAGCCTGCTTGCATTTCTGTGTATGAGGTGATCTGAGGACAGGTTTACTCAAAAGGCGAGAGGGATGGGGAGAGATATATATACACATGTGCGTTATGACAAACAGGTTATTTCCAAAATTATTGAATAAATAAAACTTGTATTGAATAAAATAAAACTTGTTAAAAGCACCCGGCCTGCTTCCAATGGTTTGTGCCATATTCAGAAAAGCCGGTATGAGCAACAAAATAAATTGCATCCCTTTTGCATTAAGCTTGCATTAATGTTGTCATTTAGCTTGTGGTATTTTGATTGCCACATTCATTTTGGTTTGCTTCTTTCTTAGATTGTTTTCAGTGAGCTTTTAGCTGGTGCGAACGTACAGTGCTTCCCCACTGTTTGATGTTTTAACTGAGGATGGACCTGTTGAGGAGGAAGTGCAGTTAAATTCGGTTGACTGCATTTTCCCCTTCTCTTTCCGTTTCTAATTCTTTTTTAGCATGTTAATGTTTTAAAGGCAAATCTTTCTGTTATAAACCAGTACTTCACATATAGCCAAATGGTCCTTGTCCAACAATCATCTTTCAAATCAATGGGAGTCTTTCCGCTGGCCTTGCCAAGCCCTTCTTTCATTGGGAGGCTTACGTGTTTTAAGTGCTTTGCCAGACTGAGGTTTAAGTAATCAAAGTAGCACACTGTGGGCAAGGCGTTGTGTTGTCTCATGCCCTGTGCAGTCATTTGCACTCTTGTCAAAGTCTGTGGAAGAATATTTCCTCCCATTCCTCCCAAATTGACAGTACTGTGTCTCATGGCTTGTGCTGGCACCAGAAAGTACAGAGTGATATTGGATTGGACCCTCTATGTTTGAAATTATCTTCAGTTAATTTTGTCGTTGCAGTTCTTATGACACTGACCAGCCATTCTGTTTGCCCGTGATGTGATGTCCAGCCCTGTGGTAGGAGCAAGGCTGTTGTGAGGCTTTGCTCGAGCATGGAGCTGGCTACAAATGCTCTGTTTGGTGCCTTGCACAGCTTTGCAAAACTGTTATGTTCTTAAAAAGTATAAAATAACGTTGCAGAATGCTGTGCTCAACTCTGGAGTCCCCTCACCAGACGCAGAGCTGTTACTTCTGCTGGCTGGCTCTGGTTGTGAAGTTCCATACTGGTTGTGACGCCACTTTATTATGCACTGTCGATGTTGAATCTAGTGGAAGGCTACAAGAGACTGAGACTCGCATTTTAAGAGGTCCACATGCCATTACTGGCACATGATGACAGAGGTATGGAGAAGAAGAAACATTTTTTCCATTCCTTCTACGATGTTAAAAGTTATTTTAGGACTTTTTTCTGTTTCTACTTTTTTTTTTTTTTGAATGTTGGAAATATTAGTGGAACCAGCTAGTCTTATTTAATTGAAATATTGAACTCTTGTTTGGTAAAGACTTTTCTAACTATACTGTTTGAAGCACCTAAAAAAAAATGTTATCAAAACCCATCAATCAGAGTTTTTCCCCCAAAAAAAACTTTTCAGGATCTTTAAAAAGTCAAAAGACTTTGCAATAGTCACAATAATAAAATAATAGTAAAATCTCAGCTTTCCTTTATTTGCTCTTGAAAATGAAAGCAGATAAAGGTACATTTTTCTTGGGTTTGAGTTCTTTACGTTGACTTAATGTTGACTTGAGAATGTGCAGGTGCAGTCTTATTGTTACTTGCTACCATGTTAAATCCTGCAAACTAAAATATGAACCTCTTTCTTTAGAGAGCAATCCTATTGATATCTGGGTGTACACTTGGGTAAAAATACTTTTGCTTGTATGAATGGAGCTACTGACAAGAGTAAAGTCCCCTTGCTAAGTAGCAGTAAGTTGGGTCCAGACTGTGTAGTATCAGCTTAGTTATTTGCAGGGACACAGTGGGAAGCAGAAGCAATTTCTTTCATATTGTGCATCAAAATCCATTCAGATTTCCTAGAAGAGTCTGCTTTATTTCCACTTTATTAAATGTAGTCTTGCTTATCCTCATACCGATTGTGTGTGTGCGATTTCTGAATGTATCTTCCTTTATTTATTGTAATATGGGAATATTGTATTTTGCAGTCTGTAAATTAGATATTTGATTCAATGCAGTGGCAGAACACAGGAGTGTTAAAAATGTCCAATTCCAGCAGGCGAAGCCAAGGGATGTTTAAAGCTTGGTGCATATAATGTTTATATTACATTAAGTACTGTGTTATTGCACAGGATGCTTATTGTTAATGTCTGTAGGGAGAATCAGTTCCAAAGATTTCAATTTCAATAAACTGATTATGCAGTTCCACCACATACAATTAGGACGGTAGTAATGAAATGGTTATGAAGTCCCCTGGCATTCTGTAGTTGGTTTTTTTAATTTTGTAAATAACATCAGGAGCATTCTGGGGGGAAGTGTTTATGTATTTATTTATTATTGATTTTAAAAAAATACATTTAACATTACTAGTTATTGCAAATCCAGTCTCAGCAACAGGAAGGAGATAAGCTGTTTCCACGTTATTAAATGCAGGATGCCTAGGGAATTGAGAAGATTTATCCTTTATATAAATATATTAAATATTAATGAATAGTGATTACAGAAATTAATTTATAGCTTCATTTAATTTTCTAATAACCGTTCATAGCTTTATTCCTTTATTTCAAACAATGCATATTTAAATACATCCCCTTGACAAATACCTTGGCGGACTCCAGAATGATCTTGTCCACCGATCGGAGTGCTGCATGCACTTCACTGGATAAAAGAGAGAGGATGAAGTGGAAAGACTTTGAATCCAATCAATGGTCTATGGCTAAGGAAGAGAGGCAGCTCCCGTCTTCTGAGGCGAAAAACGGGCAACACATGGAGGTTTCAGAAACTTAGAAAAGGTTTCTGTATCTTACTACAGGCTACACTTTTGGGAAGACAGTGTCTATTATCGCCTATTGTGAAAAACCTAAAAATACCTTGTTTGCTGTTTCTCATCAATTTGTGTGGAATGTTTTGAGCTTTTATGGTAGCTTTTCTTTAGGTTTCTTGGGAAGAATGGTTGCATTTATCTCATGTGCAACTTTCTGTCCCCAGGAGTCAGTTTTCTACTTTTCCAGCTGCCAATAACATTTATCATTGTTTTGTGGTTTATTTTTGCTTTCATTTGAGCTCAGGTGTAGGCACAAAACAGCTCCAGAAGAAAGGTCAGTTCCAATTCTGACATGGATTTGTTGCATCATCTTGGACAGGTCAATCTTGGGCAAGATCGTGGTCAATCTACTCCCTGTGTATGTTTCCCCATCAATTAAATAGGTGGGGGACATCTTATTTCTTCTCCTTTTTTACTGGTCTAAACAAATGGATGCAGGAGAGAGCTAAACTTTTTTGTTTCAGGTTGCCAGAGCTAAGTCCTCAGACAGCAGGTTTGATGTGAATCGTATCTTACTGTGGCTGACTGCAGAGCTTCTCGACTTCCAAAAATTTTATGAAATCTTTTTTTTTCTTTTTGTTATTTTGTGTGTGTGGGGGGGTTTCTATGTAGATTACAGGTGGGAGAAACATAGTAAAGAGAGAAAATAGTTCTACCATGTGTGCTTGTATTTTTCCTCTTCAAGCTTTGCCTAGCTTCTCTTGGGAATAAGGCAAATGAATGAGTCTTAATCTAAGAGCCACCAAAGATCTATGGGGAATTTCCACAGATCTTGAACAGCCAAAGAGAAACAAGCTTTTGTTTCTTTTTCTTTCTCTAAGCATGGTTAGAATTGGGCCAATCCTATGCAACAGGAGAAATTTTAACATTTGGGAAATGGGTTTTCAGTGGTTAACTAGGTTTGCGTGATGAAGTGTCCCTGAAAACTTCACAAACAATAAATTCATCCTCCTGTTAGATAGACAGGGAGATAGCTGAGGGAGACTTGGAGAAAAAGACACAGAGAGGGGAAAAAGGCAGCCATGCATTGTCACCTTCAGAGGACATGGGGACCAATTCACACCAGCTTAGCCATGGAACAGAAATAACAAAATTTCCAAACAGAATGGTGCACAACAGAATCACAGAATGGTCAGGGTTGGAACGGACCTCTGAAGATCCCCTAGTCCAACCCCCCTGCCAGAGCAGGGCCACCTACAGCAGGTTGCACAGGATGGCATCCAGGCAGGGTTTGAATGTCTCCAGTCAGAGACTCCACAACCTCTCTGGGCCAGCCTGTTCCAGTGCTCTGCCACCCTCAAAGTAAAGAAGTCCCTCCTCATGTTAAGATAGAGCTTTCTATGTTCAAGTTTGTGCCCGTTACCTCTTGTCCTATCACTGGGTACCGCTAAAGAAAGACTGTTCCCATCCCCCTGGCACCCTCCCTTTAAGTATTTGTAAGCATTGATAAGATCCCCCTTCAGTCTTCTTTTCTGTAGACTAAAAAGACGCAAGTCCCTCAGTCTTTCCTCATAAGAAAGATGCTCCAATCCCCTAATCATCTCAATAGGCCTTTGCTGTACCCTCTCCAGCAGTTCCCTGTCCTTCTTTAACCGGGGAGCCCAGAACTGGACACAATACTCCAGACGCGACCTCACCAGGGCAGAGTAGAAGGGGAGGATGATCTACTTTGACCTGCTGGCCCCACTCTTCTTGATGCACCCCAGGATGCCATTCGCCTTCTTGGCCACCAGGGCACATTGCTGGCTCATGGTCATCCTGTTGTCCACCAGGAATCCCAGGTCCCTTTCCACAGAGCTCTTCTCCAGGAGGTCAGCCCCCAACCTGTACTGATGCATGGGGTTGTTCCTCCCCAGATGCAGTACCCTACACTTGCCCTTGTTGAACTGTTGTAGATACAACAGGGCTGCAAAGGGATCTGTACACAGTTTGGTAATGCCAGTCACATGAGTTGCTTTGCTGCGTAATTCTCACTGTGGCTAACAGTGATGGGGAAGTGCGATATCTTCATGTTAGGCTGATTTCAAGCGGTGGTGGTTTCTCTGTCTTATTTAGATTGTCTGCTAGTGCCTGCTATAGATCTGAAAACTAAGGCACTTTTAAGTACATGATAAATTTATAAGAGGGAATTGCCAGATTCCAGGGGTGATGAGAGCAAGTCTAAAGAAACGTTTACATCAGAAGTGGGTAGAATGCAGATCCCTCTTGCAGGACACAAAGGGAGTGGTTCAGCACTTGCTGGGACCTTGGCAAAGAGCACTGTTTGCATGTCTTCCGCCTGGCCTTTATTAGAAGATGGCTTGATGTTGACATGCTGCCTCAAACCTATGGAAGTCAATGAATGTCTTTTGTGTTGAAATCAGTTAAGTTTGTTGTCATGCCCTGCAAAAGTAAGTTTGCGCATGTAGAGCATCCCTGGGCACCAAGATGCAGCAAATATCTTAGCACAAGTTTTCTTTGCAAAGCAGATGTATTTAATTCAGGATCAAAACTGCAATTTGACCAACAGGCATGTGTTAAATCATCTAGATCCTCTTGTATTATTTTTTTTTTCAATCAGCAGAAGAGAGCTTGATAAGTCTAAAACCTGTTGAGCACCTAGGACAAGCTCCCTGGGAACCCACCCTGAGAGCAGTGTATGCATTGGCCAACATGGAGTTGAGCAACATGTCAACAAGCAGAGTGTCAGGGAAGACTGGAGACCCTTCAAGAGTCTATTTGTTTGAGCATTGATTCAGACACGTGTATTAGAATACAAAAAGCTACCCTGGATCTTATCTCCTGGCCTGCTGCCAGGTTCGTTTACAAGCTCAATGTTTCATGCTGCCAGCCTGAGCAATCTATGCCTTTATGCGTCTGGACATACCAGCTCTGCTCGCTGTTGGTGAAATACATGCTGTCCTCTTTCTGAGAAGGCAGACAACCCCTCTGCACTCCTCTGCCTCCTATTTGGAGGCAAGCAATATTCCACAAGAAGAGGAATTCTGAATAAAAGTTACATTGTCAAGCTTTCCTACCCTCTGGAGTGAACATACGAGAATCCAAAGCAGATAAGAGTTTTGTACAAAAGTATTTCAACTGTATTACGCTGTGCCGGTCTGAAAATTTGAAAGAAGGTCTTCAGTCTGGTTTGCTGCTTGAAGGCATTCCCAGTTCTGTCTGCCAGAGCAGAATCTCACAGGATTGCGTTTTGTGGTGAGGATCATAAAAATGACCAGTCCAATATACTGGTCAGTGTAAGTCGCTGTATGCGTTTGAACTGTTCATATCAGTAGAAGCCCAAAGATGAATCCTTTCTGAAGAAGTAGCTGTTAACACCCTCAGCAGTACTGCTGTTTAAACTTTCTCACTCCACCTTGACCCTGCTCTGCCCTCTGCACTGAACCCATGTGATGAACCAAATCAAGGAGCCCATCCTGCTGAAAAGAATATTTTTCTTGTGTTCTCCCTAATCCAGCCAATATATCATTACCCCCAGCTGGGTCACCACATTCACAGGTGCATGAAAAGGGATGCCAGCACATCATGTTGTCGCGGATGTAGAAAAGCATGGACTAGGTGCAGAAATGTATGCTGTTGCACCTTCTTGTTCTTTGCAGAGGACATGATGTTTAAGCATAAAAATATGCATGCAGAAGGGGTTTTATTTAGCTGTCACTTAATCCCCATGGCTGTACATGTCGGCACGTGAGTAGTTATACTGAAATTAGACATAAATGTGTAGGCTTAGAATTGAACAGTAAAAGATGATGATGCATGCCTGCCTAATCTAACACATGTCAGGACCAGATCTATAAACTCCCAGCAGAGCTGGAGGACAGTCAGACCTTCACAGGGCTCATCTTTTTGAGCAATCCATTGGAACTCTCCTATATTCAGCTGAACTGCGTGAATGTCAGAGAGCAGAATTTGGCCAACTGGATGTAAATTCGGGAAGAAGTCTACCACTCCTGTACTTGGCTTTTTAAGGAAAAACAAATATTTGCTGAGAACTTGTATGAGTGGAAAAATAATTGCAGGGGGTTTTGCCTATTCTGTAATGCAGATTAGCATAGTGTGGTAATAATTATGTACAGATGACACAAGAAGCTGCTTCATAAAGCCCTTGGAAGAATTTAAACCATAGTAAGTAAATGACTGGAAAGTCTTCATGGAGCACCATCATTGCTGCTGAAGTGACTGACAGGGGTAAAAGTTAATACTTTGCTAATCGTCCTAGTTCTAATAAAGGTTGGTTTTAGTTGTTTTTATCCATGGTTCATTGGGCAGAAAATAATTCAGACCAATGTCTCAGAAGGTAGCAGGGCAAGGTGTTCCCACACAGACCATCTAGGGTCTTTTGTACAAATGGGCCCTAGCAGCTTGACAGAATGAGCTTTCAGGTGAAACCAGAGAGTTATCGGGTGACACAGTGGGACCGGCTGAAATAGTTGTGAGTCTGTATAAATGGTAGGGAATACCACAGAAACAGACTTGGGGGAAATTGGATGCAAAGTGGTTGTGAAAAGTTTTGAACCTAGGGGATGGTAGTGAGGCCATTTTGGGAGGATTGGTGCAATCCTTCTGTATGAGGAGGCAGAATGTGGAAAATCCTCGCCAGAAGGGTTGCTTTGGTACATTCTCCTGTTCAGTGTTCTTTGCTGTTGTCTGATCCATAGAGAATGGGTGTTTGATACAAAACTGACTGTGGAGTTGGGCTGTTTAAAAACGGTCCTTGTTAGTTGGAAAGATGAGGGCTGTCACTTCCAATGCATTCCCAGATGTTTGCCTCTGTGGTAGCAAATGGAGAGGAGAAGACTATAAGGGTCTGTCAGATAAGCGAGTCTGTTTCAAAACTCTTGACTGTGGGTTGTGTTTGACTGCTCAGTTTGGGATGTGAATTCGCTCCTCCTGGCCTCTGTTGGCTCTGGGAAATGGGCCCTCTATGTAAACTGCACAGAAAAAAATTCATGTTAGTAACGCTGTCAATTGCCATTATCAGATCATTAATATTTCTTGTTATTTATAAGAAGTGAGTGATAATTCATTGATATTCACTGGCATTACACTAAGAATGCCCTCCAGTTTTGTGTTGCAGAGTCAGTAAAAGCTATCAAATGAGTTCTGGAAAATGAATGGACCCAGAACCTGTGAATTTCCTAGAGGAGGTAGGAAAGGGTTTTTAGCCTCTGGTTTGTGCACATGGGGGACCCGTGTAAAACAAGCTATTGTATTTTGACTGAGATTGCATGAATGACTCCATACCTGCTCTGGAAAAGGTTTGGGGCTTCAGAAGCCAAAACCCTGTGGTCAATGGGGACTGAGAGCTGACTAAGCATGGCTCTGGCATTTGTCTCGGTATATGGTGCTCCTGTCATGACCTTTTGCAACTTTCAACCAGACCTCATGAGAATAAAGACAAACTGATGCATATTAGAGAAGTTAAATGTTATTTAAATTCAAATATTGGTTTGGAATCAAGTTGCCTGTCAAAGTGTAGGGTAGAAATGCAGTGGAAAACTCTATTTGGTTCTTTGTGGAGTACAATTCAGTGAGATCTGGCCTCCAAATACGAAAACTCAGTCCCGTGTCTTCTATTCTGTTGAAATTATTTAAAGGTATATTAAAAAAGGAGAATGATGATGACAATGACATATTTAATTACCTGCATTATTCATATCAATTCTAATAAAACTTAAATGGCAAAAACATTTTAAAACAAAAAACTTCTGTTTTAAAGTACAAATTCTGTATGTATTATTTAGTCCCAGAGTGTTTTTACCCCCCAAACACTGTAAACCCATAAAAAATAGGATTTCTGGTGGTTGTAATTGGACTCAGTACAATGTGTTACAACTGACAATTGCTAGCCAATTGAGAATTATTAATAAAATCTAGAATTTCAGGAATGGGGGCAGGGAGAGAAAGCTGTCTTTGGATGTTTTTTCAGCATGACTTTCAGCCTTGCTCAGGGGGGATAAAACGAGATGACACTGAGAAAAAAAGTGCCTCACCAGAGCTTGTAGTTATTGCTGTTTTGAATGCTTATGCAGCTGCTCCACTGGAGCCAGATTGATCCATTTCTAGGCAATGGTCATTATGTATTGTTTCATACAGAAAATGCAATGCTTTTCTTTTAAGTTGTCTCTTCTGATGGATGTTATTATGCTGAACCTTATTGCATTATATTATAGTTTTGAAATATTAAGAAATTTATGTCTTTGGT